>NC_134837.1:6391473-6440431 GCF_004210375.1 Tachypleus tridentatus
GGTCAGACAAGGACCAGAGGCTCAAAAAGTGCCACAAAAGAGGCAGTTGTTGAATCCATGGTTGAAGAAACTGCTATTCATAGGTAAAATTGTCACATATCAATATTCTTCAAATCTCTCATTCAGATAAGGATTTTATTGGTGTCTTTCAAATTTTGAACCAAGCAACTAGCCTAAAAGCAAGGAAGCATTGTCATCTTATGGCCATAATGAACTCCAGACACTATTGGACCACTCTGGTGCTCTGCTAGAAGCTAAGGGTTTCAACATTGCAGCTGATATTTGCCAAGCTGACTTACATGAGACACTGCTCAAAGTCACAAGACTTGCCAAATCAGATGAGTCCCTGGCTAGTAGTGCAAGTGGATTGTGGGCCAACATGTTAAGTCAAATTACTGTTGAGGATGGTAAACCTTTCCTGGATCAACAGTGTTGGCCTTGATATGCCTCATGCAGGTGATTTCCATGTCATCTGCTGAACCAGAACGTAGATTTTCCCAGATGGCAGTTATTAAGGATGACTGGCGGTCCAAACTAATAAATGATTCTCTTAATGACTTGATGACAATAAAATTAGCTAAAAGTAAGACCTGTGATCTTGCAAGCACAGAATTACTGTGCAAGTCTGTAGAGTCCTGGTGGAAGGAAAGTAAAAAAAATCAATTTGTGAGTCCACATGGAATTCACACATGTAGAGACAATAGAGATACTGAGTCTACATCAGCTGATGTATTGGTGTTGGATGACTAAATCTACCAGCTTGATTGATGTGTCATTTTTAATGGATACAACTTATTGCCACTTGTGTTGAAATAATGTTTTAGGCCATAAATAAAATAATTTTGTTTTATATAATAATTGTCTCTACTTGATTTCTTGTTTTCAGTAATGTCTGGTGACAATTTTGAGGTGTCCTGCTAAAATTTCAAATGTCCGGCAAGTTTCACTGTCCAGCAGGACATGTGTCCTGCTGAAAATTTAGAATATTTCTACCCCTGGTATTAGATCTGTAACTTGGTTTTACAATATTGTCTGATACGTTGCACTAACAATTACACTATTATGTAATAAATTATATTATGACGACATTCTTCTCTGTTATTTACTTATGTTAAAAATTCTTTATTGTTAATTACTTTGAATGTAAAATGTAGACCCCTTTTACTCAAAGGTAATAATTTTATACATGCATCTGTAGGCACACAAACTACCAATTGTTATTATTTTCTTTGGAGGCTCCAGTCTAGATGGTAAAACATTTTCTGACAACACTGGTGGTTATTGCTGTTTCTCAGTTATTTCTGATTTATAATGCAGACATGTTAAAGTACAAGAAAGTTTAAATAAAACCATGTTTAATAACGTATAAAAATAAACCTTTAATAATACTATTAATAATTTTTAATAAAACATGAACTTTAGTTGTTTTTTTATTTATATTTTAAATTTTCGTCAGTTTTTCTTCCTCTGTGTTATTGTTTTGATGAAGAGCTGCACAGTGAGCTGTGTACACTGTATCGAACCCTTAATGTAGAACTATTGATGAAAATGTCTGTTAATGGAACTGAGAAGGTTAAATGTACTTTAACGATAAAAAGAAGTTATCAGAGGTGTATTTCTTTACTGTGAATGCATTTGAAAATCCTTGCGAGAAATCTACGAAAAAGTCAAATATTCAAAATAAATGAAAGAATTTTGGAGTTTTAAAAAAAATAAAGTGTGTTTGTTGTTTAAAAACAAAAAAAACATAATTCAGTCATTATAGTTGGCCCGGCATGGCCTAGCGCGTAAGGCGTGCGATTCGTAATCCGAGGGTCGCGGGTTCGCGCCCCCGTCGCGCTAAACATGCTCGCCCTCCCAACCGTGGGGGTGTATAATTTGACGGTCAATCCCACTATTCGTTGGTAAAAGAGTAGCCCAAGAGTTGGCGGTGGGTGGTGGTGACTAGTTGCCTTCCCTCTAGTCTTACACTGCTAAATTAGGAACGGCTAGCACAGATAGCCCTCGAATAGCTTGCAGAAGAAATCCAGAAAACAAAAAAACCAACTAAGTCTGTAGTTTTCTACAGATTAGAAACTCAAATTACTAATATTAACAAACTAGGATAAAAATAAGAATCTCATATCTTTTTATTTTTCCAGAGATATGGCTTATGCACTGAATCAAACTCATTGGCCCCGTTCGTCTCTTTCTATACTGGGATATAGTCCTTATATATACTCACTTCAATATATGGCATTTGAATAACCAGTCAACAGCTTAGAATGTCCCCCTTTTAATATTTGAAAAGGCCAGGACGTTCTTTCAATCCAAGATTTCAACGAGTTAAGTGTTGTTGTGGTGTTTTCAGTCTACTCAAGTTTTATATATTTTTTGAAATTTAATTACATCTTTGTTAATAAGTTGTAGTGGACTTCCATTGTATCAGTGTAGGTATTCATGATTTTGGTTATTTGACTGTATATGTATTAGGTTGTCCAGAAATAAATGTCAGAATTCTCTCAGTGACATTTAGAAGATGAATATTGAGTAACTTTTCGTTGGTTGGTTGGTTTAATTCAACGTTTGTCACTCACATGGTGTCTTAAGTTTTTGCAACCCCCAAGAGAGCATGAACAAGAAGGACTTTCGTCTGATTTTCCTCTACGACTTCAAACTTGGACGAAAAACTACCGAAACTACACGGAACATTAACCAGGCATTCGGCCATGGATCTGTTACTGAACGTACAGGTTTTGCTATGTAGATGTAAGTCTTAAAGACCACGAAGGTTGTGGAAGGAAGCCATCCTTAGATGAAACCACATTAAGGGAAGCAGTTGAGACAGACCCTTACACAACAGTACGTGAGCTTTCAGAAAAGCTAGGCACAAGCAAATCGAGCATTGCAAACCACCTGAGTGCGATTGGAAAGACGAGAAAGTTGGATAAGTGGGTTCCGTATGAGCTGACTGAAGATCAATAAAATCGGCATTATGAGACCTGTCAAGGATGACGCTCCAAAAATTGAACGAATTGGGAATTGAGGTTTTTATTCGTCCACCTTATTCCCCAGACATTGCCTCTACAGATTTTCATTTTTTCAACTCTTTGATTACTTTTTGAACAATAAACGCTTTCAAAACCAGGCAGCTGCAGAAGAAGCTTTCAGGGAGTTCATTAACCATAGAAACTCTGATTTCTACAACAGGGGCATAATCAGTATCGTTACTCGTTGGTAAAAGTGTGTTGAAGCAAATGGTGCTTACTCTGATTAAAGCATGTTTTACAACACTGGTTTATACTTTTACAAACTTCGCAGTTCAAAACGGCATTTATTTCTGGACAACCTAATGAAACCTAATTATTTCTTTCTTTATTTTTTTGGTATCTTCAACGTGCCAAATTTTAAAAAAGGCTTAGCAATCTATATCCAGCAACAACCGAGTACAGAGGATGTAGTGAGAAGAGATAACTGTATTTTTATTATTCTATGTTTTAAGAAAAATAAGTTTAATAATTTATTTGTAAATAGTAATAATCTATATACATATGTATAATAATTGAAATGTGGCTGAACATTACAAAGTCCAATAAAACACAGCCAAGACAGGAAAGATTGAAGGTTGATTTTACATAACTGGATACGTGACATAAGTGCACGTGCACCGCGTCAGCACAAGCTATATAATGTTAGACAAGCAATACTGGAAGGCCAATATAATCGAAATAAATATAAAGCGTTATGAAACTTACGCAATTTAAACTAAACATTTGTATTTTAGTGTTATAATATGTCGTCATTCTAGCATGAGAAAAGCATAATTTTTATTTATTTCTTTATTTTTTTATGATGGTTACGAGGTTGGTCAAGTGATAGACTCCACATAGAGTATAGAAAATGATATGTAAATATGAGGTTTTACTGAAAAAAATCTGTAACTGTATTTAGAAGGTTTTAGAGATTATGTAAGTAATATTTGAAATTCTTGGACGAAGAATAGTTTTAAATAATAACATGAAATCACTTTGCACTTAGACTAATAACGAAACAAATTATTTTCACAAACCAATCTGTAAAAGTAGATTCATTACTATTCCTATTTGTTTGAAATATCTTCACACTCTACACTATCCCAACGTTCTCAAGTAAGTTTGAAGATCTAGTGAAAAGAATTGATTGTAAAAGAACACAGTGACAGCGATATGTGATTACAAGGAGCAATTTCTGTAAATTATGTACATCTGTATTCTGCTGCTTTGTGTCAATTTGGAACAGTCAAGTAAGCACGAAAATGTTAACAAATAAACCTTCATTACCCCAAAACAGTACAAGTGTACAGACTGCGCAACTCGTGTAAGAAATGTCGAGATGTCAAAATTCAGAAAACGAAGGCCAAAAGCTTGAAGTTCCAATAACAGTCCATTGTCAGTTGCTCCCTAAACTGCATAAGTGTTTACTGTACTATTACAAATATAGACGTATTTAAAACACAATTATAGCCAATAATATTATTTTTATTATTACTATAGAAGCCACAAAGTCTATAATTATTTAACATGTTGTCGAAATCATACTGTCACAGTAGTTTTTAAATACACGTATGTTTCCACTGCTGCTTAGGTAACCCAAAGCAATAGAATAACTAGGCGGAGTGTTTAATTAATATTAAAATCATTGTGTATTATGAAACAAATATATACAAAAATTAAATGTTTCTATCGTCGTGGTATGCTAGTGCAATTACATGAACATCTCGTATGTTAGTATAGTAACAAGAACATTTTATTGTCGCTGATCACTCTGTGCACTTTGAGATAAGAAAGAGCTATAACTGTGACAGTGAATTTCCTTATCTTATTAAGATGAATAATATTTAGTTGGTAGGCTGCCCTTCCACTGGTTAATGTTAAAGTGTAATGTGAGTTAGGAACACATTCGAATTAATAATAAATTAAACGAAAGAACAATTTGAACTTGTGAATGAAAACAACAGTTACGTCAGCACAAAACGTTATCAGAATATAACAGAGATCTATATACATATATGACTCGTCATAGTTACATGGACAACAAATAGATTACGAGCAGTACAAAACTATCTTGTAACAACAGCCTACAGAGAACTCGGGTCCCCAAACTCAAGGTTCTAACACAGTCACGTAAACATACAGTCGCTATATGACAGTCTCTCATGTAGTATTTATATATAAACACTTATGTTCTAAAGATCGGTATTCTATACATGATGAAAGTAGTCCTAAGTACCACATGTATTATAAAGAAAAAACAAATAAATGTATCATACATAATAAGTAGTCCTAAGTGCCACATGCATTGTTAAACAACACTTACAACTAGCTAATAAATATATCATACACAATGAAAGTAGTCCTAAGTACGAAGAGTATTACAAAATGACATTTACAACTTGCTAATAAATATGTCATACACAATTACAGTAGTCCTTACTACCATTAGTATTCTAAAAGGCCACTCACTGTGGGCTAATAAGTATACTCTTCAAAACAAGAAACGCAAAAGGGATATGTTTGTTATTTTAAAGATAAATATATGTAATAACGTTACAAGTTCATAGTATGTGATGTTAGACGTGTTAAGGCACTGATTGTCAGACCAAAATAACAATAAAAGTTGTGCACTTTGAAAACGGAGGAAAAATCGGATTTTTCGCCAAAACGCATGCGTGTCCAATAAATTTGTTTGAGAGATCTGCATGTTCTGCAAGTGCAACATGTGCAAAATCCCTATAAAAGTGACGGGTTCTCGGTTTCCATAGCTCAGTGTTAAGCCACCGACACGCAATACAGTTACGCCAAGACTGACTGAAGCACAACGCAACAACGCCATTGGTTGTTTGGAAGCAGGCGAATCTCGATCAGATGTTGCCAGAGCTGTGAATGTCCACCCAAGCACCATCACAAGGCTATGGAATCGTCACCAACAACATGGATCAACTCGTGACTGTCCACGATCTGGCAGACCTCGTGTGACCACGCCCGCACAAAATCGCAACATCCGGTTATGTCAACTTCGGTATAGGACCAAAACTGCGACGTCTACTGCCTCAACCATACCAGGGCTGCGTAGGATTTTCGAACAGACCGTACGCAACCGTCTACGAGATTCTTAGGCCCCATGTGCAACCCATCATGGTGAACGTCAATGACGTTTTCAACATGACAACGCCCGTCCTCACACAGCCCGACTCACCACTGTCTTCTTGAGAGACCACAACATCAACGTTCTTCTCTGGCCCTCCAGATCACCAGATTTAAATCCCATCGAACATCTTTGAGACGAGTTGGACCGACGTCTGCGACGGCGACAACCTCAACTGAAGACTCTACCTCAGCTTGCAGCAGCTTTGCAGGCTGAGTGGACAGCCATTCCACAGAATGTGATTCGTCATCTCATCGCTTCCATGGGCAGGAGATGCCAAGCAGTTATTGATGCTCACGGGGCATACTCGTTATTGACGATGAGTGACGTTAAACTTCACCAAGTGAGCGTGGACTTCGCCTTTGCAGACTTTGGATGTTCAGCAGTGAATGTGCAAAGTTTCACACATGTCATACAGAACTACCCGGAATAAACTTGTTAACAATTTGTCTCATATTTTGCCTTTTGCGTTTCTTTTTTGAAGAGTATATATCATTAGGCTAACTCATTAGAAGTGTATTCAAAATTAAAGTTATGTATAGTACACTTCTGGTGAAATAATCCAGTGAAAAATATTTATATTAATGGAACTATGTATTATTTATTATTTTATCAATGGAACTGTTTGTGATATATAGGAATTTCGCACTATCGGATAAAGCGAAGTGATATAAATAGACACTATGTTACAAGTGTTACGAATAGGGGAGTACAAATCCTGATTAATTTATACATAATTTTCTTGTGGCCAAATAAATGAAATGAAATAACTGTGATAAATCGTTAAGGTGAGAGGGAGAAATGTCCTTTGTACCTGACCTTATTTATCTAAAATTATACTTAAAACCGGACCATGACAACACTAACACAAAGCCTAGGATAAACTTAAAACCCATGACAACACTAACATAAAGTCTAGAATAGACCTAAAACCAGACTATGACAACACTAACATAAAGTCTAGAATAGACCTAAAACTCATGACAACACTAACATAAAGTCTAGAATAGACCTAAAACTCATGACAACACTAACATAAAGTCTAGGATAAACTTAAAACCCATTACAACACTAACATGAAGTCTAGGATAAACCTAAAACCCGTGACAACACGAACATACAGTGTAAGATAAACCTAAAACCCATGACAACACTCTCATAAAGTCTAGAATAAACCTACAACCCATGACAACACTAACATGAAGTCTAGGATAAACCTAAAACCAGACTATGACAACACTAACATAAAGTCTAGAATAAACCTACAACCCATGACAACACTAACATGAAGTCTAGGATAAACCTAAAACCCGTGACAACACTAACATACAGTGTAAGATAAACCTAAAACCCATGACAACACTAACATAAAATCTAAGATAAACCTAAAACCCATGACAACACTAACATAAATTTAAGATAAACCTAAAACCCATTACAACACTAACATGAAGTCTAGGATAAACCTAAAACCCGTGACAACACTAACATACAGTGTAAGATAAACCTAACACCCATGACAACACTCTCATAAAGTCTAGAATAAACCTACAACCCATGACAACACTAACATGAAGTCTAGGATAAACCTAAAACCAGACTATGACAACACTAACATAAAGTCTATAATAAACCTACAACCCATGACAACACTAACATGAAGTCTAGGATAAACCTAAAACCCGTGACAACACTAACATAAAATCTAAGATAAACCTAAAACCCATGACAACAGTAGTTTAAAATATCGTGATCTTAATGCTTAATCTATGTGAAATTTGAACTGCAGTGCGAGTGAAAAATATCAAATTCCGACAGACAAACATTTTTAGTTGTTTATTTTATTTTAGCCTTCAACCATAGTTTCGATGTTTTTAGAAGCTGCTATCTGATTTCATGATGAGTTATAAATGTGAAAGACAAATGTAACACAGGACACTCGAGTCCGAAACACATTTACTTTCTTTGCTTCCTAGAGCTTTCTTTAAAATGTATTTTACCCTAACAAGAGCTTTATCCCAGATTTCAAAATATAATCTTGCACACATAAGTAGCTTACATAAAAATGACAATAATTATGGATGGACGCTTTTCCGCATGCTTCACTTTTCGAAGAAAGAAAACCAGCAGTATAATAAACCTTTATCGGCGATGACTCAGATGCCACGGCCCGGTGGAATAGCATCATTTATGCGGCTACCAATTCAAGACACATCGCAAGGTAAGATACGATCAAAATATAACTTACAAATGTGAAGATATTTATTTATTAAAGTAATCGTTACTAAAACTTATTGTAAAAAATAAAGAGTTAGTTATGAACTATTTCTGCTGTGTCCAATGTGAAGAATTCAAATCCACCTTTAGTCTTACAAGCCCATAATCTTAGCACGTCCAATTAGGATACTAAAGATAAAAAAAAGAATTGCACGTTTCCATGATTAGTTGGTGTGTCAGAAGTATTTGTGTGTACTATACTATACATTATTAGTTGGTGTTTCGGTTTGTTTTGCATTAAGCACAAAGCTACACAATGAGCTATCTGTGCTCTGCCCACCACGAGTATCGAAACGCGGTTTTTAGTGTGTAAGTCCGCAGGCATACCACTGTGCCACTGGGGGAAGTTGGTGTTTCAAAAGTATTTGTGTGTGCTATAATATTATACATGATTTGTTGGTGTTTCAGAAGTATTTGTGTGTTATAATACTATACATGATTTGTTGGTGTTTCAGAAGTATTTGTGTGTTATAATACTATACATGATTTGTTGGTGTTTTGGAAGTAAACTAATGCAGTCTGTTTCTATTTTCTCACACCAAGTTCTATGTTTTAAGTAGTGTAACTAAACCAAAGAAGTCATCATAACTCGTTCGTTACGTTGTCAACAGAAGATATCAGGGCCTTGAACCAGCTCAAGAAACAAGTAGAACACGTGATAATGGGCCTGAAAGACCAAGATATTACAAAAGACGGTTGTGCCTTTTTTACAAAATGGAGGATCAAAACTTACTTTATTATAAGTAGTATGATGTCGGTAACAAAATGGGATTCAAACACACTATGTACAGTGGTGTCGGTAACAAAATGGGATTCAAACACACTATGTACAGTGGTGTCGGTAACAAAATGGGATTCAAACACACTATGTACAGTGGTGTCGGTAACAAAATGGGATTCAAACACACTATGTACAGTGGTGTCGGTAACAAAATGGGATTCAAACACACTATGTACAGTGGTGTCTCGGTTCTCGAACAATTCGGTTTTCCAACATGTTGTTTGAGAAAAAATGTTTTGGTTATCGAACATAAGCTTGGTTCCTAAACCAAACTGTCGTGGCCCGAACCCCCGAAATAACCCGACTGATGACCCGAACGACCCTTCGACCATTTTCGGCCCACGCCAAGCTTGCCCAAAACATTTTACCCGCACCTGTCGCTCAGTCCACACCCCCGATAAAATCTACTGTGAACGTTCTCGCTTTTCTTTTTGTTGTTTTTCTAAATATTCTGATTAAATAAACCACCATGGGGTAAAAGAAGGATAATGAAAGCAGCAAACCATAAAGAAAAGTTGTTAGAACCACAATAAAGGTGAAAAAAGATCTCATAGCGAAGTATGAGAGTGGTGTTCACGTGTCTGACCTTGCTACACAGTTTGGTATGGTGAAGTCTACAGTCTGCACCATACTGAAAAATAAAGAGGTCATCAAAGGAACTGATGTTGCAAAAGGAGTGACACTGCTCACAAAACAAAGATCACAAACAATGGAAGAGGTAGAAAAACTGTTGTTGATTTGGGTAAACAAAAAACAGTTAGCTAGTGATAGCATTTCTGAGACCATCATTTGTGAGAAAGCAAAGCAGTTGCATGCTGACCTCCTGAAAAACACCCCTGGAACGAGTGCTGATACAAGTGATGCCATGGGGAGGGTGCCAGGCAGAAACAAACCTCATTAGACAAGTTTTTAGTGAGAAATAGGTCCAGTGAGTCTCAAACAGGTTGCAGCGGTACAAAGAGACAGAAAAGATAAAGAACCCCTGAAGTAGGGTTACCTAATGTTTTTATGGAAGGTGACTCCCCTTTCAAACAATAATAACCCTCATACTCTCTACGTTCCTCACCACCTTTCACTTACGCCATCAGCTCTCCTCAGCACAGGTAAAGTGCAGTTAAATTTTCATTTATTGTTTTTTTATTGTGTTTATAGTTTTTGTGGTTGACATGTAAGTATTATTATACAGGTATAAATAAAAATATTTTTACGTAAAATGCTTCATAATGCGTAATTTTTGGAGGTCTGTAACAGATTAATTTAAATTACAGTATTTCTTATGGGTGTGTGTGTTTTTTTTTTCTTATAGCAAAGCCACATTGGGCTATCTGCTGAGCCCAAAGAGGGGAATCGAATCCCTGATTTTAACGTTGTAAATTTCTTATGGGAAAAATTGATTCGGTTTTCGAACAGCCTTCTGGAACGGATTAAGTTCGAGAACCGAGGTACCACTGTATATTTATTTTAAAATTAAAAATATCCTACTTTATCTTTATATTATAATATTTTTTTATGTTTCTACATACAGATGTCGTAAAATAATTTTTGATTGAACATACAAAATTTTTTCTTATTTTTCTAGGCCTCAATGTTTGTTTTGTTGGAGTTCCTTTAGATACTGGAGCTTCCAATAGACCTGGAACAAGATTTGGACCCAGACAAATTCGCACAGAGTCCGTATTGGTCCGGCCTGTAAATGGGAGAACAGGTATGATTAATATTTATATTTACAGATGTAGTGACCATTAACAATGCATTCTGGTCTTTATAAGTAGGGACGTATGTTTGATTATCCATACTCATGATTTTTAGTTTAGCTCTAATTAAATAATTGCTCAGTTTGAAAATTTATATTAATAATATCGTCAGCACATGATAATCAGTTGTGTTATACGAAACGCTCGTGTTTGGCCAAATGCCCATGCTATATATATTCAAAATATGAAGTATAAAAATATGGTCTCCAACCCATGCCCTATGTATATATACATATAAAATATAAGAAATATATAAATATGGTCACTAACCCATTTCGCAACGGGCTTGATATAATATACACGTGTTCGTCTATCTCCTAGTACACATTAAGTATTCACACTATAACTTTTAATAAAGTATGTGTAGCCTCACAAACTTTGGTAAGCGTTTAGTAAAGATTACAAATATTTTATAATGAAATACATTTACCAAAGATTTGTCTTTAAAAAATATTAGTGTGTTTCGTCACTAATCTGAATTCAAAGTGATTTCTTGTGATGATTAATTAAAAATATTCGTCTGTTTCGTCACTAGTCTAAATTAAAAGTGATTTCTTGTGATGATAAATTAAAAATATTCGTCTGTTTCGTCACTAGTCTAAATTCAAAGTGATTTCTTGTGATGATTAATTAAAAATATTCGTCTGTTTCGTCACTAGTCTAAATTCAAAGTGATTTCTTGTGATAATTAATTAAAAATATTAGTGTGTTTCGTCACTAGTCTGAATTCAAAGTGATGTCTTGTGATGATTAATTAAAAATATTAGTGTGTTTCGTCACTGGTCTGAATTCAAAGTGGTGTCTTGTGATGATTAATTAAAAATATTAGTGTGTTTCGTCACTAGTCTAAATTTAAAGTGATTTCTTGTGATGATCAATTAAAAATATTCGTCTGTTTCGTCACTAGTCTAAATTCAAAGTGATTTCTTGTGATAATTAATTAAAATATTAGTGTGTTTCCTCACTAGTCTGAATTCAAAGTGATGTCTTGTGATGATTAATTAAAAATATTCGTCTGTTTCGTCACTAGTCTAAATTCAAAGTGATTTATTGTGATGATTAATTAAAAATATTCGTCTGCTTCGTCACTAGTCTAAATTCAAAGTGATTTCTTGTGATGATTAATTAAAAATATTAGTGTGTTTCGTCACTGGTCTGAATTCATAGTGATTTCTTGTGATGATTAATAATCCATTTCTCTCCCTAAAATCTCAAATATTATTTGTGTAATCTCTAAAATTTCTTAAACACATTTCAAATGTTTGTTTTCAGTGAGACTTTATGTTTTATGTTATTCTCTATACTCAAACTCTGTGGGGTCTGTCACTTGACCAATCTCGTAAAGATCACAAAAAATTAGGAAATAAATATAAATTATGTTTTTCTCGTGCTGGAATGACAAAATATTAAAACAAAAAATATCAATATTTAGTCTAAGTACCTTAAGTCTTGTAACACTCTATATTTATATATATATTTATTATTTGTTATTATGCTAACCTTCCATTCATTCCTAGCTAACATTACATAACTTGCGTTGACGAGATGTACGTACACTCAGGTTACGTACACAATTATGTAAAACGAACCCTTAGTCTTTCTTGTATTTTAGTGGATTCGAATTTTGTAATATACAGTAACATTGCAGCTATTACACATAATATATGTGTATAGATTATTACTATTTAGAAGTAAATTATTAAACTTATTTTTCTTAAACCATAGAACAATAAATAAAGAAGTAAAGCAAACAGTTATCTCTTCTCGCTATGACCTTTGAACTTTGAACTCTGATGTTGCTGGACATAGGTTGCTAAGCCTTTTAAAATTTCACATGTGAAGGACATCAATGTTTTTTAGGTTTTATATATACAGTTGAATAACCAAATAATCATAAATAACTACACTGATACTACAGAATTACACCATAATTTATTAAGCTTATAAGTAAGATTTACTTAAATTAAAAAAATATGAAACTTCGAGTACTAGCAACAACACTTAACTTATTGAAATCTTGGATTGAAAGAACATTGTAACGTTTTCAAATATTAAAATGGCAGAGAAAACCACACTGGAGACATTCTGAGCTGTTGATTGGTTACTCACATGTCATATATTGAAGTAAGTGTATGTAAAGAACCGTTTCCAAAAAATAGAAAGAGATGAACGGGACCACCATGTTTGATTCAGGATGAACGGGACCACCATGTTTGATTCAGTACAGAAGTCATATCTCAGTGATTCAGTACAGAAGTCATATCTCAACAAAATAAAAATATGTTTAGGTCTTATTTTGCATCTTAGCTTGTTAATATTGTTAATTTGAATTCCTAATCTATATGAAACTATAGACTTAGTATTTATTACACCAAAAACATCTGATTACAAACATTGCTCACTAAACTCTATATTTAAGTGTGTTCTTTTAATATTTACTTTTAAATTAACTAATATATAACATTAAGGTTTGAATTATAATTTACAATATGATTCCAAGTGAAAGTTAAGCACTTTTACAGCTTACTCTGATCTTTACCTAATTCAATAAAGTGCGTAATGCTTTTTTAACAACATCGAACTGATTATACATCTAGACGAACTACCGCAGAATCCACGACAGTTTTCTGTTTCACGACTAAATAAAACGAAAATTATTAGTAACAAATATTTATATTTCTTGCTTTTGAAGTTCATATGTCATGCAGTGTTGTAACATATAAACCCTTCTCGTAATTTAAGGCACATTCTATTGACGTCATGACAGTATAAGTTGCAACGTTGAGTGTTTGTTGTCTGCTGACTGACTGACTGACCCCTCAGGCAGTTTCGAGCAAACAAATTTATCCCAGTAAAACATATTAACAAAGATATAAATGTTTGTTTGTAATTAAACACAAAGCTATACAATGGGCTATTTATGCTTTGCCCACCGTTGGTATCGAAACTGGTTTTTAGCCTTGCAAGTCCGCCGGCATGTCGCTGTGCCACTGGGAGACCAAATATAAATGAATTTTACGTTTTAAATGCATAAATGTGCCTGGCATGGCCTAGCGCTTTAAGGCGTGCGCTTCGTAATCTTAGGGTCGCGGGTTCGCGCCCGAGTCGCGCCAAACATACTCTCTCTCCCAGCCGTGGGGGCGTTATAATGTGACGGTAAATCCCACTTTTCGTTGGTAAAGAGTAGCCCAAGAGTTGGCGGTGGCTGGTGATGACTAGCTGCCTTACCTGTCTTACACTGCTAAATTAGGTACGGCTCGGTGCAGTGGGCTAACAACCTATTCACTTAAATACCTGTTCATGAAACCGCAAGTGATTGCGGCCTTATGTTCCTTGATGGAACCGAGTGGTAAATGCTGATGATGAAATGAATAAAGAGTGTAATTTTATAAATACAATTTTATTTTATTATAGAAATTATATCAATAATTATAACTAATAATCATAGATATTTATATTACAGTATTTAATATCCATAAAAATAACGTTTAAATAAAACATAACCAAGCACTAAAGAAATTCACAAGTTATATAAAATTCAAATTACTTCCAGTTTTATTTGTGAAATAGGTTTCATTTAATAATATATTTTACTGCTTATCACAAGACCAAAATGGAAATCAAAGAGTATTTAACCTAGAACTGTAACAGTATTCAAACTACCTTAACGGTTTTTTAACATGGAACTTGTCTTAATTCATTTTGGGAAGGCCTTTCACCAGATTTTGGAACATGGCTGCGGGGATTTTCACCTATTCAGCCACAAGAGTATTAGTGAGGTTGGGCACTGATGTTAGACGAGAAGGTCTGGCTCGCAGTCGGTGTTCCAATTCATCTCAAAGGTGTTCAATGGAGTTGGGGTCAGGGCTCTGTGCAGGCCAGTCAAGTTCTTCCACACCAACCTCGGAAACCGTGTCTTTATGAAACTTGCTTTGGGCACGGGGGGATTGCCATGCTTAAACAAAAAAGGGTCTTCCCCAAACTGTTGCCAAAAAGGTGGAAGCACACAATTCTCTAGAATGTCATTGTATGCTGTAGCATTAAGATTTCTCTTCACTGGAACTAAACAGCCAAGCCCAAACCATGAAAAACAGCCTCACACCATTATTCATCCTTCACAAAACTTTACAGTTGGCTCTATGCATTCAGGCAGGTAGCGTTCTTCTGCCATCTGTCAAACCCAGATTCATCTGTCAGATAGACACAACGTTCAGTAAGGAAGTTGATACAACGACTGAAGCTAGTTTTGTTATATCATGGAATATTGCTAAATACCCATATTCTGATGGTGAATTTGTTAAGAAGAATATAGCTGAAGTTGCAGTGTTAGATCCAAATAACACAAAACTTCAGCGACTAATAGCACAACCAGTAGCTTCACGCCACACTACAGAGATACGTATCTCCCAAGTCAGTGCTGACGTTACAGGCAAAATGGAAAATGACGAATCTACAGACACACAAAACAACCCACAACTGGCGGTATTTATTCGTTATGTTTCCTCTGATGTAACTGTGAAAGAAGAGATGTTACACTCAGTGGCACTAAAAGAAACAACTCGTGGTGTTGACATTAAAAACGCGCTTGACAGAGCCTTAACAAATGCTGATATTCCACTGGGTAAACTGGTCAATGTTGCAACAGATGGAGCACCTGCAATGGTGGGGAAAAATGAAGGATTAATTGCACTTATGAAAAGTGATCCCAGCTTTCCAGAATTTCTCCCTGTTCATTACATTATTCATCATGAACACCTGGCAGTCAGATATTTCAACTATGAAAATGTTATGAAATTTGTTTTTGAAATTGTTTATTCCACACGCTTAAATGGGAAGATCCACCGACAGTTCAAAAATTTTATTGAAGAACTGGAGTTTGAAGATAAACTCAGTGATGTCTCTTTTTTTCTGTATTATGATGTGGCTGTCAACCAGCAGTGTCTTAAATAGGTTTGTGGATCAGTTGGAGTCTATTATTACTTTTCATGTATTAAAAAAAAATGATCCTATCTTCAACTTGGCACTCCAGAGGAAGAATAAGATTGTTTCTGATCTTACTCAGGCAATTTTCAGCTTTCAGAATAAAATAAGACTTTTTCAAAGAGATATATTGTCAAGAAACTTCAGTCACTTTCCCAATCTCACAAGGTGTGTAAATACATTCTCTGATATTGAAATAAAAGACCACAAACTGGAAGAATACAAAGACAGATTACAAGGACTGCTTGATCATTTCTTAGACAGGTTTGAGGACTTGCAGAAGCTGAAGCCCTGATTCGTCTTTCTTGTAAATCCATTCATGGTTGATGTGACCAATGATGGTTGCCCAATTCTCAAACCTCTGGTTACAAAATCATCTGCTTTGGAAATGGAACTAATAGCACCACAGAAGAAACTGGGTCTAAAGATGATCTATAAATCCCATTCTACAGTTGAGTTCTGAAAGCAAATTCCAGAATTAAAATATCCTGAACTGAAGGAAACCATTGTGCAATTCATCTCAATTTTCAATACAACATATTGCTGTAAATCACTGTACTCTGTAATGAAGTTTCTGAACTTGAAGCATCGTGCAGTCCTTACAAACTAACACCTGACGGAGCTAATTCGTACAGCCTTGACAACATATCAGCCGGAATTTCAACGACTCACAACCAAGATGGAAACTCACAGAATCTCTACTGGCATTAAATTGCCTGATAATTGTATCAATGTCTGTTTGGTTTGTTTTGAATTTCGCGCAAAGCTACTCGAGGGCTCTCTGTGCTACCCATCTCTAATTTAGCAGTGTAATACTAGAGGGAAAGCATTTAGTGATCACCAACGAAGAGTGGGATTGACCTCACATTTTAACGCCACACAGCTAAAAGGGCGAGCGTGTTTGGTGTGACGGTGATTTAAACCCGTGACCCTCAGATTACGAGTTGAGTGTCTTAACAACCTGGCCGTGTTGAGCCATCAATGTCTGTTTGTGTCAGAAAAAAATATTATGACCAGACTACAATTTTGTAAGGTGGTATCTGATTAAAATTACCCTAATTTTATAGTTTTACATATTTTCCTCCATGTTCTGACCAGATATTTACTGAAACAAATAAATATCATTAAAATATCTGTTTTACCCTTTTATTTCTATTTTTGGCTGTCTCATTTAATGTTAATGAAATGCAAATTTGCATATTTTTCTTAGATATTTCTGTAGTTTATTACCATATTAAATACGTTCAATATAGTTAAAACAACAATCAGAAAGGATTTTGAAAACGTTTGGTATATATATGTGTACTTTGTGATTATTGAAACTAACAGTATCTGATAATTTAAAAACTACATACATAAATAAATATTATTACGTTCATGTATTTCTTAATACTTACATAAAATGTATGTAACAAAGTGTACGTGTAACAATAAAACGTGTGTGTAATATTTGTTCATGTCTTGTGGCTCTCAAACATCTGAAGTTTATGGTATGTAGGTTTAATGTTAAGGAATGTTGGCCACCCCTGGTATATGAGTACTGACATGTATATATTGGTATATATGATATACATTTTAAGCTACATATATATGCATACATTGTGGGTGAGGTTAATGTCAATATATGTATTACACATTGTGCATTATGTAATATAAATATTAAGGTGCGTATATATATAAACGTTGTATACACTGTGTATTATATGTATGGATATAGATATATATATATATACCTTGTGTGAGGTATAAGTATTAACATGTATATACACCAAAATCTATATATACGTTGTATGTAATGTAATTATCATTTCCTTTCAATGTCCTAGTTAAGCATAAAGGAACCGATTGAACGATCTCAGCTATTTTATATGTAATATCCATGAGAGTATTTTCTCAGGTAAAGTATATATATCTTCATCACTAGCATAAGTTTTAAAAAGTTTGCTCTCTATGTTACTGATTATATCATTTCTTTCATGCACTATTAAAGGAGCTATGCCTTTAGAAACTCTTCAAGTTGCAGATATTGGTGACATTCCAATCGCAATGTATGAAATTCAACAAGCAGTCAGAGATATCAGATCAGGAATACAGAAAATATTAAATGATGACTGTACACCACTGACGATGGGAGGTGACCATACAATCACTTATCCCATTTTACAGGCGATTAAAGTAGGTAAAAAGTTCGAGTTACCAGAAATGTTCACACTTGTATTTCCATAAAGTACTATTTTAGTTGAATAATGCTACAAATTCAATGGTAGTCAAGAAATATATAATTTATAATAAACATTTCTATAAGAACATCTAGGAAGTTAAAATCATACAAGTAGAACTAGTACAACAACTTAAGGTTCAGCAACACTTGTTAGAATATTTAAATCATACAAGTAGGACTAGTACAACAACTTAAGGTTCATCAACACTTGTTAGAATATTTAAATCATACAAGTAGAACTAGTACAACAACTTAAGGTTCATCAACACTTGTTAGAATATTTAAATCATACAAGTAGAACTAGTACAACAACTTAAGGTTCATCAACACTTGTTAGAATATTTAAATCATACAAGTAGAACTAGTACAACAACTTAAGGTTCATCAACACTTGCTAGAATATTTAAATCATACAAGTAGAACGAGTACAACAACTTAAGGTTCATCAACACTTGTTAGAATATTTAAATCATACAAGTAGAACGAGTACAACAACTTAAGGTTCATCAACACTCGTTAGAATATTTAAATCAAAGAAGTAGAACTAGTACAACAACTTAAGGTTCATCGACACTTGTTAGAATATTTAAATCATACAAGTAAATCTAGTGCAACAACTTAAGGCTCATCGACACTTGTTAGAATATTTAAATCATACAAGTAGGACTAGTACAACAACTTAAGGTTCATCAACACTTATTAGCATATATTTAAATCATACAAGTAGGACTAGTACAACAACTTAAGGTTCATCAACACTTATTAGCATATATTTAAATCATACAAGTAGAACTACTACAACAACTTAAGGTTCATCAACACTTCTTAGAATATTTAAATCATACAAGTAGAACAAGTACAACAACTTAAGGTTCATCGACACTTGTTAGAATATTTAAATCATACAAGTAGGACTAGTACAACAACTTAAGGTTCATCAACACTTGTTAAAATATTTAAATCATAAAAGTAGGACTAGTACAACAACTTAAGGTTCATCAACACTTATTAGCATATATTTAAATTATACAAGTAGAACTACTACAACAACTTAAGGTTCATCAACACTCGTTAGAATATTTAAATCAAAGAAGTAGAACTAGTACAACAACTTAAGGTTCATCGACACTTGTTAGAATATTTAAATCATACAAGTAGGACTAGTACAACAACTTAAGGTTCATCAACACTTATTAGCATATATTTAAATCATACAAGTAGAACTACTACAACAACTTAAGGTTCATCAACACTTGTTAGAATATTTAAATCATACAAGTAGAACTAGTACAACAACTTAAGGTTCATCAACACTTGTTAGAATATTTAAATCATACAAGTAGGACCAGTACAACAAATTAAGGTTCATCAACACTTGTTAAAATATTTAAATCATACAAGTAGAACTAGTACAACAACTTGAGGTTCATCGACACTTGTTAGAATATTTAAATCATACAAGTAGAACTAGTACAACAACTTAAGGTTCATCAACACTCGTTAGAATATTTAAATCAAAGAAGTAGAACTAATACAACAACTTAAGGTTCATCGACACTTGCTAGAATATTTAAATCATACAAGTAGGACTAGTACAACAACTTAAGGTTCATCAACACTCGTTAGAATATTTAAATCAAAGAAGTAGAACTAGTACAACAACTTAAGGTTCATCAACACTTGTTAGAATATTTAAATCATACAAGTAAAACTAGTGCAACAACTTAAGGTTCATCGACACTTGTTAGAATATTTAAATCATACAAGTAGGACTAGTACAACAACTTAAGGTTCATCAACACTTATTAGCATATATTTAAATCATACAAGTAGAACTACTACAACAACTTAAGGTTCATCAACACTTGTTAGAATATTTAAATCATACAAGTAGGACCAGTACAACAACTTAAGGTTCATCAACACTTGTTAAAATATTTAAATCATACAAGTAGAACTAGTACAACAACTTGAGGTTCATCGACACTTGTTAGAATATTTAAATCATACAAGTAGAACTAGTACAACAACTTAAGGTTCATCAACACTCGTTAGAATATTTAAATCAAAGAAGTAGAACTAATACAACAACTTAAGGTTCATCGACACTTGTTAGAATATTTAAATCATACAAGTAGGACTAGTACAACAACTTAAGGTTCATCAACACTTGTTAGAATATTTAAATCATACAAGTAGGACTAGTACAACAACTTACGGTTCATCAACACTAGTTAGAATATTTAAATCATACAAGTAGGACTAGTACAACAAATTAAGGTTCATCAACACTTGTTAGAATATTTAAATCATACAAGTAGAACTAGTACAACAACTTAAGGTTCATCAACACTCGTTAGAATATTTAAATCAAAGAAGTAGAACTAATACAACAACTTAAGGTTCATCGACACTTGTTAGAATATTTAAATCATACAAGTAGGACTAGTACAACAACTTAAGGTTCATCAACACTTGTTAGAATATTTAAATCATACAAGTAGGACTAGTACAACAACTTACGGTTCATCAACACTAGTTAGAATATTTAAATCATACAAGTAGGACTGGTACAACAAATTAAGGTTCATCAACACTTGTTAGAATATTTAAATCATACAAGTAGGACTAGTACAACAACTTAAGGTTCATCAACACTTGTTAGAATATTTAAATCATACAAGTAGAACTAGTACAACAACTTGAGGTTCATCAACACTTGTTAGAATATTTAAATCATACAAGTAGGACTAGTACAACAACTTAAGGTTCATGAACGCCTTAAAGAATATTTAAAAGTCATACAAGTAGAAGTAGTACAACAACTTAAGGTTCATGAACACTTGCTAAAATATTTAAAAGTCATACAAAAAGAACTAGTACAACAACTTAAGATTCATGAACACTTCTCAGAATATTTAAAAGTCAGAAAGAAGAACTTAAGATTAATAAACACTTGTTACAATATTTAAAAGTCACACAAGTACAACTACCACAACAAATTAAGATTCATAAACACTTTTTAGAATATTTAAAACTCAGAAAGAAGAACTTAAGGGTCATAAACACTTGCTTCTATATTTAAAAGTCATACAAGCAGAACTAGTACAACAACTTAAATTTGATCAACACTTGTTAGAATATTTAAATCATACAAGTAGAACTAGTACAACAACATAAGGTTCATCAACACTTGTTAGAATATTTAAATCATACAAGTAGGACCAGTACAACAACTTAAGGTTCATCAACACTTGTTAGAATATTTAAATCATACAAGTAGGACCAGTACAACAACTTAAGGGTCATCAACACTTGTTAGAATATTTAAATCATACAAGTAGGACCAGTACAACAACTTAAGGTTCATCAACACTTGTTAGAATATTTAAATCATACAAGTAGGACCAGTACAACAACTTAAGGGTCATCAACACTTGTTAGAATATTTAAATCATACAAGTAGGACCAGTACAACAACTAAAGGTTCATCAACACTTGTTAAAATACTTAAATCATACAAGTAGAACTAGTACAACAACTTAAGGTTCATCAACACTTGTTAGAATATTTAAATCATACAAGTAGGACCAGTACAACAACTTAAGGCTCATCAACACTTGTCAATGTCGATATTCACAACTCACCACAGTATTTTTATATTATTTATGCACTGCTAGTACAGATAGTCACACCTAAATTCAGTATTTTTATATTATTTATGCACTGCTAGTATAGATATTCACACCTAAATTCAGTATTTTTATATTATATATGCACTGCTAGTATAGACATTCACACCTAAATTCAGTATTTTTATATTATTTATGCACTGCTAGTACAGATATTCATACCTAAATTCGGTATTTTTATATTATTTATGCACTGCCAGTACAGATATTCATACCTAAATTCAGTATTTTTATATTATTTATGCACTGCTAGTACAGATATTCACACCTAAATTCAGTATTTTTATATTATTTATGAAATGCTAGTACAGATATTCACACCTAAATTCAGTATTTTTATATTATTTATGCACTGCTAGTACAGATATTCACACCTAAATTCAGTATTTTTATATTATTTATGCACTGCTAGTACAGATATTCACACCTAAATTCAGTATTTCTATATTATTTATGCACTGCTAGTATAGATATTCACACCTGCCTATAGTATTTTTAAACTATTCAACCCCAGATAGTGTAAATATTTAAATCTCATTACAGTATTTTAAATTATTCATTCTCTACTAGTGTCAGGCATGGCCAGGTGCGTTAAGGCTTTCAACTCGTAATCTGAGGGTAACTGTTACGAATCCCCATCACACCAAACATGCCATTTCATCTGTGGGGTGTTATAATGTGGCATCCAATCCCACTATTTGTTGGTAAAGAGTAGCCCAAGAGTTGACGGTGGGTTATGATGATTAGCTGCCTTCCCTCTAGTCTTACACTGGGACGACTATTGCAGATAGCCCATGTGTATATTTGAGCGAAATTCAAAACAAACAAACAATCTACTGCTACTGTAGATTTTTACACCTGAATAGTTTTATTCACATGCTGCCGGTGTAGATATTCACACCTACCCACAGTAATTTAAAATTATTCATCTGCTGCTAGTGTAGATATTCACACCTATCCACAGTATTTTAAAATTATTCATGTGCTGCTATTGTAGATATTCACACCTATCCACAGTATTTTAAAATTATTCATGTGCTGCTAGTGTAGATATTCACACCTACCCACAGTATTTTAAAATTATTCATGTGCTGCTAGTGTAGATAATCACATCTGACCAGAGTAATTATAAAATACTGATCCCCTACTAATGTAAGTATTCACAGCTGAGTACAGTATTTTTAAATTATTCACCTTCTAGCTGGTGTAGATATTCACACCTTACTATAGTTTTTTTTTAACTAGAGTTGACCTAGGTAGGTCGAAACGTTATTCTAGCTTACCAATAAAAGTGTTGATACATATGCCAGTCGTTCTGAAATAAATTTGTGTTTAAAGTAGGTTTCTTGTAACCGAGAGGTGATTTTAAAATATATTATAAATGCTCCAATGACAGTAAGTGTTAAAATCTAATTACAAGTCAATGACATAAAGTCATTAAATCACGAAAAAAACGAATCTCACTGGAATCTAAAAATATCAAATCATAGTTATAATCCAGACAAAGCACAATAAGTTATATATTAACAATTTTTCTCTCACATAAATAAGTTAAAACAAACATTATTAGTGTAAAATACAAATAGTGTGAATTTTAGCTAAATTAACACAAAAATCACACTTTTGAAACAAAATATTAGGACAAAGACAAGGAATTGTTCCCCACCTAACACGTGTTCAGAAACTGTTCAACTTCAAGTGACCTTTATAGGTGTTAAAGTTCAGTACAATTTAAATGACACAAGTTTATTGTATGGAAGAACTGCCTCATTTGTTTTTCGGTTTATAATGTCCTTCTTATGTGTTTCAAACTTCCTTCTGTTTCACATGATTGTAACAATAAGGACGCCATGTTTGAAGTCAAATTATGGTTACTAGAAACAGAATATTCGTGAGTGACAAGAAAACAATTTGACTTTAGAATTTTCCCTTCGAGCTCAAATTCTTTTACGTTGTACTCCACGCAGATTTGTTCTTTCTTTTAATTTATTGGATATTTCAGAAAAGGGATTCTTGACTTTAGATTTGGATTTTCAATTAATTGAATACAATAAATTCTTCAAAGGTATTTCTTCGTTGAATTTCAAAGGATGGCATGTTGTGTGGGCTCTTAGAAATACTGGGCCCAGCATGGCCAGGTGGATAAGGAACTTGATTTGTAATTTGAAACTTACGGACTAGAATCCCCGTCACACCAAACATGCTCGCCCTTTCAGGTGTAACAGCGTTATAATGTGACGGCCAATCCCACTATTCGTTGGTAAAAGAGTAGCCCAAGAATTGGCAGTGGGTGTTGATGACCATCTGCCTTCTCTCTTGTCTTACATTGCTAAATTGGGAACAGACATATTACCGTACATGTTTTGTACTTTTTTTGATGACATTATAAAATTAAAAGAACTGTGTAAATACAATAAAACAAACAAATAAAAAATTCCAGACACATTACGCATCCAGGTCTTAAGAATTTCATAATACGATACAATTCCAATCTAACAAATCACAAAAACAGAATAGATTCCATTCTGTAATACACACTGAAATACAGATTAACAAAACCAACAACAAATGGCTAATCCAATACAACCGAAAACTATTTGATAAGAAAAACCTAGTAGAGTTTGTCAAAGTTTTATGTATAATATGATGCAAGTTTAATTCAAAACAAAGGATATCAGCAAAAAATAAAAACAAACTTATGCAAATCCAAACTAGTTATACATAGTACAAATCAAACTACTAATACGTGGTACAAATTCAAACTAGTTATACTTGGTACAACTCCAATCTAGTTATACATGGTTCAAATTCAAACTAGTTATACTTGGTACAACTCCAATCTAGTTATACACGGTACAAATCCAAATTAGTCATACTTGGTACAACTCCATTCTAGTTATACACGGTACAAATCCAAACTAGTTGTACATGGTACAAATGCAGTCTAGTTGTACATGGTACAAATCCAATCTAGTTATACAGGATACAAATCCAACCTGGTTATGCATGGTACAAATCCAACCGAGACATACATGGTAGAAATCCAAACGTTACATCAACCGATAAACTTTGCAAGTCTTCACATTTAATTCGTTTAAACTGGTAATTCAAACTCATATTTTTTTACTTGTACGGTACAAGTGTCATTAAAGGTATGGCGCCATATTAAAAGTTAAGACAGTATATATATATATACACACACACGTATATATATATATATGTATGTACTTTTTATCCGTGGAATATTCTTTTATGATAGTTAACAAAACTAAATATCTAAAACAAATGATTTTTATTTTGAAAATTTTAAGATGTTAGTGCTTGTATTATTATCAGCTTGAGAAACTGTTTGTTTGCAGTTAACCATGAAGCTACAGTTTGGGGGTTATCGAAACCATCACGGGTATCGAACCTTGGTTTCTGGGATAGTAAGTCCGCAGAGATATCACTTAGCCATTAGGGGCTAACTAACCGTATAATTAAACATAATTGTTGCATTGTGTTTACCTTTTATCTAGCCCCCCAGTGGCTCAGCAGTATGTCTGTGGACGTACAACGCTAAAAACCGGGTTTCGATACCCGTGGTGGGCAGAACACAGATAGCTACTTGTGTAGCTTAATTCAAAACGACCTTTTATCTGTCTTCATGATATGATCCCTATTGATTATCAGTTTGTTAAATACAGAGATAAAATTCTTAGCTTAGGTAAATTACATGCTGACTGTATGATACTGTAATATGAGTTTAATAAGTAATGTTCTAAGCTATTGTTTTAATTATTTCAGGATAAACATGGTCCCGTGGGGTTGATCCACGTTGACGCTCATGCTGATATCAGTGATGAAGTCCTTGGATGTAAAATACAACATGGAACTCCCATCAAGCGAGCAGTAGATGAAGGACTTTTGGATTGTAAGAGGGTAGCTCAGATTGGACTTCGAGGAACTCTCTATATAGATCAGGATTTCCGATACAAGTGGTCAAGAGATCAGGTGAGACTTTAAAAATTGTTGTGTTTGAAAAACAACTTTGTCCAAAGTTTGCAGACATGAACAGTTTAAAGCATTTTTAGATTTTTTATCTTTGTGTCAAAGTAAACATTCTTGGTTTTCTTTCGAATCTCAGATGGGGATTTGAATATAAACCGATAATCAAGATGCTGCTACTGAAGTGCACTGTGTTTGCAAGGCTCTTCATTTCCCTATGAAGATATGGGTCCAAACTAGGCTAACGGGATATGGGTCCAAACTAAGCTAACGGAATATTGGTCCAAACTAAGCTAACGGGATATGTGTCCAAACTAAGCTAACGGGATATTGGTCCAAACTAAGCTAACGGGATATTGGTCCAAACTAACCTAACGGAATATTGGTCCAAACTAAGCTAACGGGATATTGGTCCAAACTAAGCTAACGGGATATGGGTCCAAACTAGGCTAACGGGGTATGGGTCCAAACTAGGCTAACGGGATATGGGTCCAAACTAAGCTAACGGAATATTGGTCCAAACTAAGCTAACGGGATATGTGTCCAAACTAAGCTAACGGGATATTGGTCCAAACTAAGCTAACGGGATATTGGTCCAAACTAACCTAACGGAATATTGGTCCAAACTAAGCTAACGGGATATTGGTCCAAACTAAGCTAACGGGATATGGGTCCAAACTAGGCTAACGGGGTATGGGTCCAAACTAGGCTAACAGGATATGGGTCAAAACTAAACTAACGGAATATTGGTTCAAACTAGGCTAACGGGATATGGGTCCAACCTAAGCTAACGGAATATTGGTCCAAACTAAGCTAACGGGATATGTGTCCAAACTAAGCTAACGGGATATGGGTCCAAACAAAGCTAACGGGATATTGGTCCAAACTGAGCTAACGGGATATTGGTCCAAACTAAGCTAACGGGATATTGGTCCAAACTAAGCTAACGGGATATGGGTCCAAACTAGGCTAACGGGGTATGGGTCCAAACTAGGCTAACGGGATATGTGTCCAAACTAAGCTAACGGGATATTAGTCCAAACTAAGCTAACGGGATATTGGTCCAAACTAAGCTAACGGGATATGGGTCCAAACTAGGCTAACGGGTATGAGTCCAAACTAAGCTAACGGGATATAGGTCCAAACTAAGCTAACGGGATATAGGTCCAAACTAAGCTAACGGGATATTGGTCCAAACTAAGCTAACGGGATATGGGTCCAAACTAGGCTAACGGGGTATGGGTCCAAACTAAGCTAACGGGATATAGGTCCAAACTAAGCTAACGGGATATGTGTCTAAACTAAGCTAACGGGATATTGGTCCAAACTAAGGTAACGGGATATTGGTCCAAACTAAGCTAACGGGATATGGGTCCAAACTAAGCTAACGGAATATTGGTCCAAACTAAGCTAACGGGATATGGGTCCAAACTAGGCTAACGGGTATGGGTCCAAACTAAGCTAACGGGATATAGGTCCAAACTAAGCTAACGGGATATAGGTCCAAACTAAGCTAACGGGATATTGGTCCAAACTAAGCTAACAGGATATGGGTCCAAACTAAGCTAACGGGATATGGGTCCAAACTAGGCTAACGGGGTATGGGTCCAAACTAAGCTAACGGGATATAGGTCCAAACTAAGCTAACGGGATATGTGTCCAAACTAAGCTAACGGGATATTGGTCCAAACTAAGGTAACGGGATATTGGTCCAAACTAAGCTAACGGGATATGGGTCCAAACTAAGCTAACGGAATATTGGTCCAAACTAAGCTAACGGGATATGGGTCCAAACTAGGCTAACGGGTATGGGTCCAAACTAAGGTAACGGGATATTGGTCCAAACTTACCTAACGGGATATGGGTCCAAACTAAGCTAACGGGATATGGGTCCAAACTAAGCTAACGGGATATGGGTACAAACTAAGCTAACGGGATATAGGTCCAAACTAAGCTAACGGGATATGTGTCCAAACTAAGCTAACGGGATATGGGTCCAAACTAAGCTAACGGGATATTGGGCCAAACTAAGCTGACGGGATATGGGTCCAAACTAAGCTAACGGGATATGGGTCCAAACTACGCTAATGGAATATTGGTCCAAACTAAGCTAACGGGATATGTGTCCAAACTAAGCTAACGGGATATTGGTCCAAACTAAGCTAACGGGATATGGGTCCAAACTAAGCTAACGGGTATGGGTCCAAACTAAGCTAACGGGATATGGGTCCATACTAAGCTAAAGAGATAATATTCCAAACTAAGCTAACGGGATGTTGGTCCATACTAAGCTGACGGGATGTTGGTCCAAACTAAGCTAACGGGATATGGGTCCAAACTAAGCTAACGGGATGTTGGTCCAAACTAAGCTGACGGGATATTGGCCCAAACTAAGCTAACGGGATATGGGTTCAAACTAAGCTAACGGGATGTTGGTCCAAACTAAGCTGACGGGATATTGGTCCAAACTAAGCTAACGGGATATGGGTCCAAACTAAGCTAACGGGATGTGGGTCCAAACTAAGCTAACGGGATGTTGGTCCAAACTAAGCTGACGGGATATTGGTCCAAACTAATCTAACGGGATGTTGGTCCAAACTAAGCTGACAGGATATTGGTCCAAACTAAGCTAACGGGATATGGGTCCAAACTATGCTAACGGGATGTTGGTCCAAACTAAGCTGATGGGATATTGGTCCAAACTAAGTTAACGGGATGTTGGTCCAAACTAAGCTGACGGGATATTGGTCCAAACTAAGCTAACGGGAATGGGTCCAAACTAAGCTAACGGGATGTTGGTCCAAACTAAGCTGACGGATATTGGTCCAAACTAAGCTAACGGGATGTTGGTCCAAACTAAGCTGACGGGATATTGGTCCAAACTAAGCTAACGGGATATGGGTCCAAACTAAGCTGACGGGATATTGGTCCAAACTAAGCTAACGGGATGTTGGTCCAAACTAAGCTGACGGGATATTGGTCCAAACTAAGCTAACGAGATATTGGTCCAAACTAGGCTGACGGGATATTGGTCCAAACTAGGCTGACGGGATATGGGTCCAAACTAGGCTGACGGGATATGGGTCCAAACTAGGCTGACGGGATATGGGTCCACATTAAGCTAACGGGATATGGGT
This sequence comes from Tachypleus tridentatus, assembly GCF_004210375.1. Taxonomy (NCBI): domain Eukaryota; kingdom Metazoa; phylum Arthropoda; class Merostomata; order Xiphosura; family Limulidae; genus Tachypleus; species Tachypleus tridentatus. The sequence continues at coordinate 6,420,465 of NC_134837.1, forward strand.
CCAAACTAAGCTAACGGGATATTGGTCCAAACTAAGCTAACGGGATATGGGTCCAAACTAAGCTAACGGGATATGGGTCCAAACTAGGCTAACGGGGTATGGGTCCAAACTAAGCTAACGGGATATAGGTCCAAACTAAGCTAACGGGATATGGGTCCATACTAAGCTGACGGGATATTGGTCCAAACTAGGCTGACGGGATATTGGTCCAAAGTAGGCTAACGGGGTATGGGTCCAAACTAAGCTAACGGGATATGGGTCCAAACTAAGCTAACGGGATATGGGTCCACCAAAACAATACTTCTAGTTACACTTCTCATTCAACTGTAGTGTACTTCAAGTCACTGGATAAAACATCTCCAGCTCTCTGTACGATTCTAACAGGTGTTTAGAAAATGTCATTTATACACTAACTGGACTACGAAATGAAATCAGTAAAGAATGGTGTGTTTTGGACAGGAAACCTGTACCACGGAGCCTTCAGCAATAGAAACTATGCTGCAAAGCTATTGTTAAGGTGCCTCTAATGTCGTGGTGAGGCTCCGAAATCGTTCTAAAATAACGCATTTTATCTCTGTGAAAATGAGTTTGGACTTACCATAAAAACAGCTTGAGAGACAAAGGTGAACAGGGTTATTTTAACCATAAAAACAGCTTGAGAGACAAAGGTGAACAGGGTTATTTTAACCATAAAAACAGCGACAAAGGTGAACAGGGTTATTTTAACCATAAAAACAGCGACAAAGGTGAACAGGGTTATTTTAACCATAAAAACAGCTTGAGAGACAAAGGTGAACAGGGTTATTTTAACCATAAAAACAGCTTGAGAGACAAAGGTGAACAGGGTTATTTTAACCATAAAAACAGCTTGAGAGACAAAGGTGAACAGGGTTATTTTAACCATAAAAACAGCTTGAGAGACAAAGGTGAACAGGGTTATTTTAACCATAAAAACAGCTTGAGAGACAAAGGTGAACAGGGTTATTTTAACCATAAAAACAGCTTGAGAGACAAAGGTGAACAGGGTTATTTTAATTCATTTCTTCAAACTGAAACTTATAATCTCGACAAAATTGTGTGAGCTAGTTTTGTTTTTATTATTCACTAACTATCACACCCATGTAGCCGAACAAGTGATTCGTACATTGTTTGAACATAATTCTGTCAACATGTGAAATCTATTACTTTTATAACTGTTCTTCGTTGTTAGGGTTTCAGGGTTGTGCACGCAGAAGAATGTTGGCACAAATCTTTAACTCCGTTGATGAAGGAAATTCGAGAACAGATGGGAGATGCGCCAGTCTACGTCACAATCGACATTGACGCACTTGACCCCGGATATGCTCCTGGTACAGGTGAGCACATTTGTATTAATGAAAGAAACATTTATATTTCATTAGTTTTTAAAGGAAAAATATTGAAGTGTACCTAACTTAATCTTAGGCAACAAAGACCAAGTCATTAGACGTCTAAATTAACAGTCGACATTGTCGCTTATAATCGATATTTGTACGTGACCTGTGGCCTGTCATCATTGTTTAGTTAACTCTCTGCACTTGTATGTAAGTTACTGTAAAATGCCAGAATGCATTTTCGTTTTCTACGTGTATTTACTTTTGATTTTTTCCAGCAAAACGTATTTTAAATTGCTTTAATTCAATATAAAGTGTGTAAGTTTTATTTTTTCTAGGTTTTAAGGGTTTACAAATTTATTTGTTTTTGAATTTCGCGCAAAGCTACACGAGGGCTATCTGCGCTAGCTGTCCCTAATTTAACAGTGTAAGATTAGAGAGAGGCAGCCAGTCATCACCACCCACCGCCAACTCCTGGACTACTCAATTACCAACAAATAGTAGGATTGACCGTCACATTATAATGCCCCGACGGCTGAAAGGACGAGCATATTTAGTGCGACGGAGATTCGAACCCGCGACCCTCAGATAATGATTCGAACGCCTTAACCCAGCTGGCCATGCTGGGCATTATAATTGTATGTCTTTTAATTGATTATTGTATTAAAGTGTTTTCCTACGAAGCTTCTTGAAAGTTATATTGTTTACTTATCAATAAAGTGGATAAATGTTCTCTTTCATTCCAGGTACTCCAGAAATAGGTGGGCTAACCCCAATCCAGATTTTAGAGTTAGTACGTGGTTGTAGAGGTTTGAACATTGTCGGTGGCGATCTGGTTGAGGTAAGTTGTGCAAAGAATTGTCCACAAAGTTTGATTATGCGTTAAGGTTCTAAAGTCTAATTACAATAACTATACGTTAATATTTTATTTGATTGTTGTTTTGGGGTATTTTGTAAAATATCAGTCACTTTCTCAAACTGTTGTACACCGATAAACATTTTTATAACTATGTGAAAGGAAATGTTAAGAAAGTTTGTCTTTTTTTAATTTCGCGAAAGCTACACGAGGGCTATCTGCGCTAGCCATCCCTAACTTAGTAGTGTAAGACTAGAGGGAAGGCAGCTAGTCATCATCACCACCACCGCCAACTCTTGGGCTACTCTTTTACCAACGAATAGTGGGATTGACCGTCACATTATAACGCCCCCACGGTTGAAAGGGTGGGCATGTTTGTTGGGACAGGGATTTGAACCTGCGACTTTCAGATTACAAGTCGAACGCCTTAACACGCATATGTTAAGAAAGAAAACTCTTATTATGAACTATTTTTAAAATTCTTTGATTTGTTAAAAATTAAACAATTTCTATGAAATGCTATTTTAAATTTTTGGTAATAACCATGTTTTATATTAGATTTAGTATGATTAGGAATAATCATGTTTTATATTAGATTTAGTATGATTAGAAATAATTACGTTTTATGTTCGATTTACTATTATAATGAATAATTATGTTTTATATTATATTTAGTATAATTAGAAATAAATACATTTTATATTAGATTTGGTATAATTAGAAATAAATACATTTTATATTAGATTTAGTATAATTAGAAATAATTACCTTTTATGTTTGATTTAGTATAATTAGGAGTAATTACGTTTTATATTCGATTTAGAAAATTCACATAAAACTCAAGTAGTTTTACAATACACTGTCGTATTAATTCTTTCATATTTGAGGAAATATTAATTTAAAACTCAAAGTAATTTCACATATGTTCGAAAATAACAACAGACACTTTTTTTATACTTTTTAGGTTTCACCTCCCTATGACGTATCCGGTAACACAGCACTTGCTGGAGCGAACATTCTGTTCGAACTGCTTTGTGTTCTTCCAGGAGTAAAATACTTGCAATGTTAGCTTCCCAAATCACTAGCAAACTAACACTTACATTTTCATTAAACCACAAACAACAGGTAATTAATTTATCAGCGTAAGTTTAAAGTTAGAGATATGCTTCATGAAACAGGTCATACAAACACTGAACCACAGTTAGCCTAACGAACTTCTATATTATGTGTACAATAACTAATGTGAGAAGTTTGATTATAAACATATTCGTTTTTGCTCGCATGATGCTTATCGTGTATATAGTACAGTAATGCCCCGTTTGGGGCTCAGAAAGGATTCCCGATAGCCACATTAGGCTATCAGCTGAGTCTACCGAGGGGAATTGAGCCCGCTCTAAACGAATTAGCTCCAAACAATGTCATTTAACATCACATATATAGAGGTGTATAACTGAAGTCACCGTTTCTTACATGTTAGTGACGTACAAGCACTTTATTTAGGTTGTGGTAAACATATATTGAAACTCTACAGTATTATTTATTGAACTAAATGCCAGAAAATTGTAATGGTTATGGAACATTGACTGCTTTTGCTTGTTCATATGTTGTATTATTTGATTAAATAAAAATTACTTAGTTCACTACTACCATTAGTAAGAAAAATTAGTGTTCAGAGAGTTGTGTATTTTCATTTTTTTTTTATTCTCTCTCTTGAAAAAATAATGCCCCAATAAGACAAGAACACTGTAACAAATCAGTTTAAAGCGAGATGGCGCTAAGCAGAGTCTAACTGTATTCCAGTCACCTCGTGTCTAAGTCGTAATTTCTATTGTTGGTTCTTTCTTTGTCATCGCATGACCTTGCCGCGTCCACTATAATTTTTATTCGCAGAAAGGTAATCGTTAGTGCTATAATAAAAATGTTAATATATTACTACCTTATCTGTAAATCTACAAACCATATACCAACGTAGTAACCAAGCATCCCATCTAGGACTGATCTAGTTAATTTTAGGTTTACTTTTGTTAATCGCACATATTCAACATATTACAAAATTCTAATTGCTGCAAGTTTCGATTTTTTTTATTTGTTATTTTCAGGTGTAACAAATTAATTCAAATAAATGAATATTTATACGTGTTTCTCTTATTTGCTTTATTTTTTATAAATTACCAACCTTTAAGTTGTACAGGTTTTACCTTTCTTTTACGTTTACCACTTACAAGTAATCTAAAACTTATACCCTGTAATGTGGGAACGTTTACGTGCAAAACTGTAGCAGATAGATAATAATTAAGGTAAACAAACTTCCACTCAGCCTGAACAGAAAACTGTAGCAGATAGATAATAATTAAAGCGTGAACAAACTTCAACTCAGCCTGAACAGACAAAGAATGAGAAAATCCTCCATGATGGTCATGAAGAATTAAAGAAATGATGAACGGCATCATGAAGATGAAGAGCAGAGATCTGTAGTGTAATACAAAAGAATCCAGCAATGGTAAAGTCGTCGAGAAATGGAAACTAGAGAGATTTGTTCCACAATGAACAAACTAGTGTGTTTAACTAATTCTACCTAGAATCGAGCACATGAATACTTATTTAGTTAGCCCTATCTTCGTGGTTACTTCTTGTCACGAAATGTGATTAGCATGTTGTTTAATTTCTCCTATGTGACTTAAGGTGTTATCTGATAAGATGAAGAAGACATTTCTATTAATAAGGCTGAGAAGCAAAACCCGTGTTGAAAGGTGTCAAGGTGAAATACCAGTTGTCAACAACAAAACAGACGCCAATGCCACTAAACATCAACCAACCACATAATTAACAGATTCGACCAACAGTTAAGCACTGAAGAGACATCTGCTCAACAAAGGACTCAAGTCGCAGTAACACCAAGAAGTATTCCATCCATCGAAATGAAAGCCTATCTGGAAGACTTAGATACAAGAATAGTGATTGATTCTACACAAACCAAAAGCACCAACAAAACAACAGAAAACAGCCACCAGAAAGAAGACAACTTTGACAGTAATTCCATCGATAACCAACAACCTGTCTTTCCAGATATAACTGAAAACACATGTTTCCCCGAAACACCTCAAAACAGTATCTCAAACAACTTTCTAAAGAATGTTCATTAATCCCTTGAATGGTTTGGTTACCCCTAACAGACTCAGTAATCACTTAAATGACTGGGTTACTCTCGAACTGACTCACTAATCCCTTCGATGACTTGGTTACTCTCTAACCGACTCACTAATCCCTTGGATGACTTGGTTACTCTCTAACTAACTCACTAATTCCTTGGATGGCTTGGTTACTCTCTAACTGACTCACTAATCCCTTGGATGACTTGGTTACTCTCTAACTGACTCACTAATCCCTTGGATGACTTGGTTACTCTCTAACTGACTCACTAATCCCTTGGATGATTGGTTACTCTCTAACCTACTCACTAATCCCTTGGATGACTTGGTTACTCTCTAACTGACTCACTAATTCCTTGGATGGCTTGGTTACTCTCTAACTGACTCACTAATCCCTTGGATGACTTGGTTACTCTCTAACTGACTCACTAATCCCTTGGATGACTTGGTTACTTTCTAAACGACTGGAAGTTTTATTTTATTAACCTTTTTCTCAGTCAGATGACTCAAAAGTCACATGAAGTGTAGACTTATGAAATGTCTGGACGTCACACACCGTCTTGACATCATGCCAAAATTCCCTTTACCAAACATCTAAACATAATATTAAAATTATAACCAACAATACTGCCCTTTCTTTGAACAATGCTGATAAGCAAATAAAACAGTAATATATTAATTTTCAGTAATTACTAAAAAACTTACCATTTACAATTAAAAGATATAAATAGTTATTTGGATCAACGAATCGTGAATTAAATGCGTTAAAATACAATGAAAATTGTAACTAATAGAATAAAACATTCTTCAAATACAATGAAAATTGTAACTAATAGAATAAAACATTCTTCAAATACAATGAAAATTGTAACTAATAGAATAAAACATTCTTCAAATACAATGAAAATTGTAACTAATAGAATAAAACATTCTTCAAATACAATGAAAATTGTAACTAATAAAATAAAACATTATTCAAATAAAATGAAAATTGTAACTAATAAAATAAAACATTCTTCAAATACAAAGAAAATTGTAACTAAGAAACTAAAACATTCTTCAAATACAATGAAAATTGTAACTAATAAAATACAACATTCTAAAAATACAATGAAAATTGTAACTAATAAAATAAAACATTCTTTAAATATAATGAAAATTGTAGTTAATAAAATACAACATTCTAAAAAATACAATGAAAATTGTAACTAATAAAACACAACATTCTAAAAATACAATGAAAATTGTAACTAATAAAATACAACATTCTTCAAATACAATGAAAATTGTAACTAATAAAATACAACATTCTTCAAATACAATGAAAATTGTAACTAATCAAATACAATGAAAATTGTAACTAATAAAATAAAACATTCTTCAAATACAATAAAAATTGTAACTAATAAAATAAAACATTCTTCAAATACAATGAAAATTGTAACTAATAAAATACAACATTCTTCGTTATCTGATAAATAGTCCAATCACCAAAATGTTTGTGATTTTATTTTTCGTGATTATAGTAAGGATACCTCTATTCATTTCAGCATCAGTTCTTTTTTGTCTTTGGGGTATTCTCTCCAGATAAATGGTGGAGGGAGTTCACTAGAGGCTCCATTTATAGAATTGAATTCTCCTGTAGGTTCCCTCACCACTGATAAATTCTTCACCGAGGCTCTTTTTTATAGATACCATGGTCTCTTTATAGATCTGATTTACCACTGAGAAATTCTATCATTCTAGTATTGGTGCATACCACCTGTTTTCAGAATTACTAATGGGATGTACAAATATCAATGTATTAAATGTTTTTAGGTCGTATTAGTTCCACCACTAGGTGGCTAACAATTCGCATACAGTAATATGTCAATTTAAGATCTTTGTTGTATTCAATAGTTACAAACATGCACTGAATGAATGTAATGAAACTATAAAATAAACATTTAAAAACTCAAACCGAAGATAAAAGAGCAAAACTATGCGGTTCCTTTACTGTTTAATTTGTGAGTATAAGCAAGGTATTAATCAATACCCAAGATACGCGTAAATGTTAATGATCGAGAGACTTTGCAAAATATATAGAGACAGGGATAACTTCAAAACACAATAATAACTGGAGTATTGGGTTTCAGTTCTTTCAGTGAAGTTGTTATTGAAGAGAAACTAATGAGTGAGTTAGATAAGTGGCAGAAACCTTACTCAGTATGAATGATTGTTTATACTCACTGACTTCATTGGTTGTCTGTGGAATTGTATAAGTAAGTTTATTTTGCACCTTAGTCCAGAAACCTGTGTTTGTGAAATACTGATAGCAGCCAGTAGTGTACAAGAAAGAAATAAACGAATTTGTATCTTTTCTGGACTTTGCATTACAAATAATTTAAAAGAAACCTCCAAACTAGAAAACACATTAATGATTACAGTTTTAAGTCTTAATCACTAGACAATTAAAAAATAAACGAACTCTACCCGCACCAACATTGTACTTATAGCAAAAGCAAATATGGGTCGGTCAGTTTAAGATGAGCGTTATATACAAACCAAAGTACATGACAAATAGCTATCCAGGTGGTATTTTAGGATTTTCAAACTGTATTGCTTGTAGATAAATATATAAATATGTTTCAAGGCTGCACTCGTGGTGTTTCAAACTGTAGTGAGCGCGTCTGTTTTTCTAAAGGAGCAAATAACTGCAATATATTTAGTATTTTAAGCATACTTCAGTCAAAGTGTTGTAGTCGTTTCACGAGGAATGTCACTAGTATCTTAACCATACTTCAGTCAAAGTGTTGTAGTCGTTTTACGAGGAATGTCACTAGTATCTTAACCGTACTTCAGTCAAAGTGTTGTAGTCGTTTTACGAGGAATGTCACTAGTATCTTAACCATACTTCAGTCAAAGTGTTGTAGTCGTTTTATGAAGAATGTCACTAGTATCTCAACCATACTTTAGTCAAAGTGTTGTAGTCGTTTTACGTAGAATATCACTAGTATCTCAACCATACCTCAGTCAAAGTGTTGTAGTCGTTTTACGTGGAATGTCACTAGTATCTTAACCATACTTCAGTCAAGATGTTGTAGTTGTTTTACGTGGAATGTCACTACTATCTCAACAATACCTCAGTCAAAGTGTTGTAGTCGTTTTACGTGGAATGTCACTAGTATCTTAACCATACTTCAGTCAAGATGTTGTAGTTGTTTTACGTGGAATGTCACTACTATCTCAACAATACCTCAGTCAAAGTGTTGTAGTCGTTTTACGTGGAATGTCACTAGTATCTTAACCATACTTCAGTCAAAATGTTGTAGCCGTTTTACGTGGAAAGTCACTAGTATCTCAACCATACCTCAGTCAAAGTGTTGTAGTCGTTTTACGTGGAATGTCACTAGTATCTCAACCATACTTCAGTCAAAGTGTTGTAGTAGTTTTACGTGGAATGTCACTACTATCTCAACAATACATCAGTCAAGATGTTGTAGTCGTTTTAAGTGGAATGTCACTAGTATCTCAACCATACCTCAGTCAAAGTGTTGTAGTCGTTTTACATTGGAATGTCACTAGTATCTCAACCATACTTCAGTCAAAGAGCTGTAGTCGTTTTACGTGGAATGTCACTAGTATCTTAACCATACTTCAGTCAAAGTGTTGTAGTAGTTTTACGTGGAATGTCACTAGTATCTCAACCATACCTCAGTCAAAGTGTTGTAGTCGTTTTACGTGGAATGTCACTAGTATCTCAACAATACCTCAGTCAAGATGTTGTAGTCGTTTTACGTGGAAAGTCACTAGTATCTCAACCATACCTCAGTCAAAGTGTTGTAGTCGTTTTACGTGGAATGTCACTAGTATCTCAACCATACTTCAGTCAAAGTGTTGTAGTCGTTTTACGTGGAATGTCACTAGTATCTTAACCATACTTCAGTCAAAATGTTATAGTCGTTTTACGTGGAATGTCACTAGTATCTTAAACCATACTTCAGTCGAAGTGTTGTAGTCGTTTTACGTGGAATGTCACATGTATCTTAACCATACTTCAGTCAAAATGTTGTAGTAGTTTTACGTGGAATGTCACTACTATCTCAACAATACCTCAGTCAAGATGTTGTAGTCGTTTTACGTGGAATGTCACTAGTATCTCAACCATACCTCAGTCAAAGTGTTGTAGTCGTTTTACGTGGAATGTCACTAGTATCTCAACCATACTTCAGTCAAAGAGCTGTAGTCGTTTTACGTGGAATGTCACTAGTATCTTAACCATACTTCAGTCAAAGTGTTGTAGTCGTTTTACGTGGAATGTCACTAGTATCTTAATCATACCTCAGTCAAGATGTTGTAGTCGTTTTACGTGGAAAGTCACTAGTATCTCAACCATACCTCAGTCAAAGTGTTGTAGTCGTTTTACGTGGAATGTCACTAGTATCTCAACCATACTTCAGTCAAAGTGTTGTAGTCGTTTAACGTGGAATGTCACTAGTATCTTAACCATAGTTCAGTCAAAATGTTATAGTCGTTTTACGTGGAATGTCACTAGTATCTTAACCATACTTCAGTCAAAGTTTTGTAGTCGTTTTACGTGGAATGTCACTAGTATCTTAATCATACCTCAGTCAAGATGTTGTAGTCGTTTTACATGGAAAGTCACTAGTATCTCAACCATACCTCAGTCAAAGTGTTGTAGTCGTTTTACGTGGAATGTCACTAGTATCTCAACCATACTTCAGTCAAAGTGTTGTAGTCGTTTAACGTGGAATGTCACTAGTATCTTAACCATACTTCAGTCAAAATGTTATAGTCGTTTTACGTGGAATGTCACTAGTATCTTAAACCATACTTGAGTCGAAGTGTTGTAGTCGTTTTACGTGGAATGTCACATGTACCTTACCATACTTCCGTCAAAATGTTGTAGTAGTTTTACGTGGAATGTCACTAGTATCTTAACCATACTTCAGTCAAAGTGTTGTAGTCGTTTTACGTGGAATGTCACTAGTATCTTAATCATACCTCAGTCAAGATGTTGTAGTAGTTTTACGTGGAATGTCACTAGTATCTCAACCATACCTCAATCAAAGTGTTGTAGTCGTTTTACGTGGAATGTCATTAGTATCTCAACCATACTTCAGTCAAAGTGTTGTAGTCGTTTTACGTGGAATATCACTAGTATCTCAACCATACTTCAATCAAAGTGTTGCAGTCGTTTTACGTGGAATGTCACTAGTATCTTAATCATACCTCAGTCAAAGTGTTGTAGTCGTTTTACGTGGAATGTCACTAGTATCTCAACCATACCTCAGTCAAAGTGTTGTAGTCGTTTTACGTGGAATGTCACTAGTATCTTAACCATACTTCAGTCAAAATGTTATAGACGTTATACGTGGAATGTCACTAGTATCTTAACCATACTTCAGTCAAAATGTTGCAGTCATTTCACGTGGAATGTCACTAGTATCTTAATCATACCTCAGTCAAGATGTTGTAGTTGTTTTACGTGGAATGTCACTAGTATCTCAACCATACCTCAGTCAAAGTGTTGTAGTCGTTTTACGTAGAATGTCACTAGTATCTCAACCATACTTCAGTCAAAGTGTTGTAGTCGTTTTACGAAGAATGTCACTAGTATCTTAACCATACCTCAGTCAAAATGTTGTAGTCGTTTTACGTGGAATGTCACTAGTATCTCAACCATACCTCAGTCAAAGTGTTGTAGTCGTTTTACGAAGAATGTCACTAGTATCTCAACCATACTTCAGTCAAAGTGTTGTAGTCGTTTTACGTGGAATGTCACTAGTATCTCAACCAAACTTCAGTCAAAATGTTATAGACGTTTTACGTGGAATGTCACTAGTATCTTAAACCATACTTCAGTCAAAATGTTGTAATCGTTTTACGTGGAGTGTCACATGTATCTTAACCATAATTCAGTCAAAATGTTGTAGTCGTTTTACGTGGAATGTCACTAGTATCTCAACCATACTTCAGTCAAAGTGTTGTAGTCATTTTACGTGGAATGTCACTAGTATCTTAACCATACTTCAGTCAAGATGTTATAGTCGTTTTACGTGGAATGTCACTAGTATCTTAAACCATACTTCAGTCAAAATGTTGTAGTCGTTTTACGTGGGGTGTCACATGTATCTTAACCATACTTCAGTCAAAGTGTTGCAGTCGTTTTACGTGGAATGTCACTAGTATCTTAATCATACCTCAGTCAAAGTGTTGTAGTCGTTTTACATTGGAATGTCACTAGTATCTCAACCATACTTCAGTCAAAGTGTTGTAGTCGTTTTACGTGGAATGTCACTAGTATCTCAACCATACTTCAGTCAAAGAGCTGTAGTCGTTTTACGTGGAATGTCATTAGTATCTTAACCATACTTCAGTCAAAGTGTTGTAGTCGTTTTACGTGGAATGTCACTAGTATCTTAATCATACCTCAGTCAAGATGTTGTAGTCGTTTTACGTGGAAAGTCACTAGTATCTCAACCATACCTCAGTCAAAGTGTTGTAGTCGTTTTACGTGGAATGTCACTAGTATCTCAACCATACTTCAGTCAAAGTGTTGTAGTCGTTTAACGTGGAATGTCACTAGTATCTTAACCATACTTCAGTCAAAGTGTTGTAGTCGTTTAACGTGGAATGTCACTAGTATCTTAACCATACTTCAGTCAAAATGTTGTAGTCGTTTTACGTGGAATGTCACTAGAATCTCAACCATACCTCAGTCAAAGTGTTGTAGTCGTTTTACGTGGAATGTCACTAGTATCTCAACAATACCTCAGTCAAGATGTTGTAGTCGTTTTACGTGGAAAGTCACTAGTATCTCAACCATACCTCAGTCAAAGTGTTGTAGTCGTTTTACGTGGAATGTCACTAGTATCTCAACCATACTTCAGTCAAAGTGTTGTAGTCGTTTTACGTGGAATGTCACTAGTATCTTAACCATACTTCAGTCAAAATGTTATAGTCCGTTTTACGTGGAATGTCACTAGTATCTTAAACCATACTTCAGTCGAAGTGTTGTAGTCGTTTTACGTGGAATGTCACTGTATCTTAACCATACTTCAGTCAAAATGTTGTAGTAGTTTTACGTGGAATGTCACTAGTATCTCAACAATACCTCAGTCAAGATGTTGTAGTCGTTTTAGTGGAATGTCACTAGTATCTCAACCATACCTCAGTCAAAGTGTTGTAGTCGTTTTACGTGGAATGTCACTAGTATCTCAACCATACTTCAGTCAAAGAGCTGTAGTCGTTTTACGTGGAATGTCATTAGTATCTTAACCATACTTCAGTCAAAGTGTTGTAGTCGTTTTACGTGGAATGTCACTAGTATCTTAACCATACCTCAGTCAAGATGTTGTAGTCGTTTTACGTGGAATGTCACTAGTATCTCAACCATACCTCAGTCAAAGTGTTGTAGTCGTTTTACGTGGAATGTCACTAGTATCTCAACCATACTTCAGTCAAAGTGTTGTAGTCGTTTAACGTGGAATGTCACTAGTATCTTAACCATAGTTCAGTCAAAGTGTTGTAGTCGTTTTACGTGGAATGTCACTAGTATCTTAACCATACCTCAGTCAAGATGTTGTAGTCGTTTTACGTGGAATGTCACTAGTATCTCAACCATACTTCAGTCAAAGTGTTGTAGTCGTTTAACGTGGAATGTCACTAGTATCTTAACCATACTTCAGTCAAAATGTTATAGTCGTTTTACGTGGAATGTCACTAGTATCTTAAACCATACTTGAGTCAAAGTGTTGTAGTCGTTTTACGTGGAATGTCACATGTATCTTAACCATACTTCAGTCAAAATATTGTAGTAGTTTTGCATTGGAATGTCACTAGTATCATAACCATACTTCAGTCAAAGTGTTGTAGTCGTTTTTACGTGGAATGTCACTAGTATCTTAACCATACTTCAGTCAAAGTGTTGTAGTCGTTTTACGTAGAATGTCACTAGTATCTTAATCATACCTCAGTCAAGATGTTGTAGTAGTTTTACGTCGAATGTCACTAGTATCTCAACCACACCTCAATCAAAGTGTTGTAGTCGTTTTACGTCGAAAGTCACTAGTATCTCAACCATACTTCAGTCAAAGTGTTGTAGTCGTTTTACGTGGAATATCACTAGTATCTCAACCATACTTCAATCAAAGTGTTGCAGTCGTTTTACGTGGAATGTCACTAGCATCTTAAACATACCTCAGTCAAAGTGTTGTAGTCGTTTTACGTGGAATGTCACTAGTATCTCAACCATACTTCAGTCAAAGTGTTGTAGTCGTTTTACGTGGAATGTCACTAGTATCTTAACCATACTTCAGTCAAAATGTTGCAGTCATTTCACGTGGAATGTCACTAGTATCTTAATCATACCTCAGTCAAGATGTTGTAGTTGTTTTACGTGGAATGTCACTAGTATTTCAACCATACCTAAGTCAAAGTGTTGTAGTCGTTTTACGTAGAATGTCACTAGTATCTCAACCATACTTCAGTCAAAGTGTTGTAGTCGTTTTACCAAGAATGTCACTAGTATCTCAACCATACTTCAGTCAAAGTGTTGTAGTCGTTTTACGTGGAATGTCACTAGTATCTCAACCATACCTCAGTCAAAGTGTCGTAGTCGTTTTACGTGGAATGTCACTAGTATCTCAACCATATTTCAGTCAAAGTGTTGTAGTCGTTTTACGTGGAATGTCACTAGTATCTCAACCATACTTCAGTCAAAGTGTTGTAGTCGTTTTACGTGGAATGTCACTAGTATCTCAACCATACTTCAGTCAAAGTGTTGTAGTCGTTTTACGTGGAATGTCACTAGTATCTTAACCATACTTCAGTCAAAGTGTTGTAGTCGTTTTACGTTGAATGTCACTAGTATCTCAACCATACTTCAGTCAAAGTGTTGTAGTTGTTTTACGTGGAATGTCACTAGTATCTCAACCATACCTCAGTCAAAGTGTTGTAGTCGTTTTACGTGGAATGTCACTAGTATCTCAACCATACTTCAGTCAAAGTGTTGTAGTCGTTTTACGAAGAATGTCACTAGTATCTGAACCATACCTCAGTCAAAATGTTGTAGTCGTTTTACGTGGAATATCACTAGTATCTCAACCCTACTTCAGTCAAAGTGTTGTAGTCGTTTTACGAAGAATGTCACTAGTATCTCAACCATACTTCAGTCAAAGTGTTGTAGTCGTTTTACGTGGAATGTCACTAGTATCTCAACCATACTTCAGTCAAAGTGTTGTAGTCGTTTTACGTGGAATGTCACTAGTATCTTAACCATACTTCAGTCAAAATGTTATAGACGTTTTACGTGGAATGTCACTAGTATCTTAAACCATACTTCAGTCAAAGTGTTGTTGTCGTTTTACGTGGAATGACATATAATATCCTAACAATATTATAGCCAATATGTTGCAGTCGTTTTTTGTTACATTTTTTTTTTTGTAATGTCACTTCCACATTGATGATACAAGAACAACGCCTGTTTACTGTTAGACATGACTGATCAAGAAGAGAGTTTGAACTCTAGAAGTGACATTCGTTTATCTGCCTTTGATAGTTGGTCAAAGAAAGTGATTGTAGAGTGAAAACATTCAAAGCTACAATATAATGTCCTTATTATAGAAATATAGCGACATAACATTATAATGTTCTTATTATAGTGATAAAAACATTATAATGTCCTTATTATAGTGACAAAACATTATAATGTCCTTATTATATTGACAAAACAATATATAATGTCCTTATTATAGAAATATGGTGACAAAACATTATAATGTTCTTATTATAGAAAAATAGTGACAAAACATTATAATGTCCTTATTATAGTGACAAAACATTATAATGTCCTTATTATAGAAATATAGTGACAAAACATTATAATGTCCTTATTATAGAAATATAGTGACAAAACATTATAATGTCCTTATTATAGAAATATAGTGACAAAACATTATAATATCCTTATTATAGTGACAAAACATTATAATGTCCTTATTATAGTGACAAAACATTATAATGTTCTTATTATAGAAATATAGTGACAAAACATTACACTGTCCTTATTATAGAAATATAGTGACAAAACATTATAATGTCCTTATTACAGAAATATAAGTGACAAAACATTATAATGTCCTTATTATAGAAAATTATAGTGACAAAACATTATAATGTCCTTATTATAGTGACAAAACATTATAATGTCCTTATTATAGAAATATAGTGACAAAACATTATAATGTCCTTATTATAGTGATAAAACATTATAATGTCCTTATTATAGTGACAAAACATTATAATGTCCTTATTATAGTGACAAAACATTATAATGTCCTTATTATAGTGACAAAACATTATAATGTCCTTATTATAGTGACAAAACATTATAATGTCCTTATTATAGTAAGTCAAAACATTATAATGTCCTTATTATAGTGACAAAACATTATAATGTCCTTATTATAGTGACAAAAACATTATAATGTCCTTATTATAGTGACAAAACACATTATAATGTTCTTATTATAGAAAAATAGTGACAAAACATTATATAATATCCTTATTATAGTGACAAAACATTATAATGTCCTTATTATAGTGACAAAACATTATAATGTCCTTATTATAGAAATATAGTGATACAAAACATTATAATGTCCTTATTATAGAAATTATAGTGATAAAACATTATAATATCCTTATTATGGTGACAATAAAACATTATAATGTCCTTATTATAGTGACAAAACATTATAATGTCCTTATTATAGTGATGAAAACATTATAATGTCCTTATTATAGTGATAAAACATTATAATGTCCTTATTATAGTGATAAAACATTATAATGTCCTTATTATAGTGAGTGAAAAACATTATAATGTCCTTATTATAGTGACAAAACATTATAATGTCCTTATTATAGTGACAAAACATTATATATGTCCTTATTGCCAGAAATATAGTGACAAAACATTATAATATTCATTATTATAGTGATAAAACATTATAATGTCCTTATTATATGGTGATAAAACATTATAATGTTCCTTATTATAGTGACAAAACATTATAATGTCCTTATTATAGAGTAATAATTATAAAACATTATAATGTCCTTATTATAGAAATATAGTGATAAAACATTATAATATCCTTATTATGGTGAAAAAAATTATAATGTTCTTATTATAGTGACAAAAAATTATAATGTCCTTATTATAGTGACAAAACATTATAATATCCTTATTATAGTGACAAAAAAACATTATAATGTCCTTATTATAGTGACAAAACATTATAATATCCTTTATTATAGAAATATAGTGACAAAACACATTATAATGTCCTTATTATAGAAATATAGTGATACAAAACATTATAATATCCTTATTATAGTGACAAAACATTATAATGTCCTTATTATAGTGACATGGTGAGTAAAACATTATAATGTCCTTATTATTTATAGTGACAAAACATTATAATGTCCTTATTATAGAAATATATAAGTGACAAAAAACATTATAATGTCCTTATTATAGTGACAAAACATTATAATGTCCTTATTATAGAATAAACATTATAGTGACAAAGTGACACATTATAATGTCCTTATAATGAATAGAAATATAGTGACAAAACATTATAATGTCCTTATTATAGATGACAAAACATTATAATGTCCTTATTATAGTGACATAAAACATTATAATGTCCTTATTATAGTAAATAAATCATTATAATGTCCTTATTATAGAAATATAGTGACAAAAAACATTATAATAATCCTTATTATGGTGATAAAACATTATAATAGTTCTTATTATAGTGACAAAAAAACATTATAATGTCCTTACATTATAAGAATATATAGTGACAAAACATTATAATGTCCTTATTATGAAATATATGACAAAACATTATAATGTCCTTATTATAGTGATAAACATTATAATGTCCTTATTATAAAGTGACAAAAAACATTATAATGTCCTTATACTTGATAAGCCAGGATTATATTTGATAAAAAACATTATGAATGTCCTTATTATAGAAATATAGTGACAAAAAAAACATTATAATGTCCTTATTATAGAAATATAGTGACAAAACATTATAATGTCCTTATTATAGAAATATAGTGACAAAACATTATAATGTCCTTATTATAGTGACAAAACATTATAATGTCCTTATTATAGTGACAAAACATTATAATGTCCTTATTATTAGTGACAAAACATTATAATGTCCTTATTATAGTGACAAAACATTATAATGTTCCTTATTATAGAAATAACATTATAATGTCGTTTATTATAGTGACATCGCAAAACATTATAATGTCCTTATTATAGTGACAAAACATTATAATGTCCTTATTATAGAAATATAGTGACAAAACATTATAATGTCCTTATTATAGTGACAAAACATTATAATGTCCTTATATAGTGACAAAACATTATAATGTCCTTATTATAGAAATATAGTGACAAAAACATTATAATGTCCTTATTATAGAAATATGGATACAAAACATTATAATGTCCTTATTATAGTGACAAAAAACATTATAATGTCCTTATTATAGTGACAAAACATTATAATGTCCATATTATTATAGTGATAAAACATTATAATGTCCTTATTATAGTGATAAGCAAAAACATTATATAGAAATTATGGTAGTGAAAACATTATAATGTCCTTATTATAGTGACAAAACATTATAATGTCCTTATTATAGTGACAAAACATTATAATGTTCCTTATAGAAAGTAATAGTGACAAAACATTATAATGTCCTTATTATAGTGACAAAACATTATAATGTCCTTATTATTACAGAAATTATATAGTGACAGTGAAAACATTATAATGTCCTTATTATAGAAATATAGTGACAAAATAATTATAATGTCCTTATTATAGTGACAAAACATTATAATGTCCTTATTATAGTGACAAAACATTATAATATCCTTATTATAGAAAAAATATAGTGACAAAACATTATAATGTCCTTATTATAGTGACAAAACATTATAAATCCTTATTATAGAAATTATAGTGACAAAACATTATAATGTCCTTATTATAGTGGTAAAACATTTGACATTAAGTGACATTTATGGTGATCGTTATTATGTGGGAAATATGGTGTCACAAAGGTACGATTATATTATGTATTATATTATTAGTGACAAAACATTTATATAATGTCAAAATTATGGTACGATTAAGAACATTATAATATCCTTATTATGGTGAGAAAGACCTGGTGTAAAGGCAGTACATTATGATGTCCTTATAACACATATGGTGACAAAACATCATAATGTCCTTGAAAATATTATAAAATATGGTGATAAAGGCTTATTATAATTGTCCTTATTATAGTGACAAATATAGTGATAAAACATTATAATGTCAACTTATTATATTGACAAGAACCTCATAATATCCTTATTATAGCATTATGGTGACAAAACATTATAATGTCCTTATTATAGAAATATATGACAAAACATTATAATGTCCTTATTATTATAGAAATATAGTGACAAAACATTATAATGTCCTTATTATAGTGACAAAACATTATAATGTCCTTATTATAGTGACAAAACATTATAATGTCCTTATTATAGTGACAAAACATTATAATGTCCTTATAGGAAATATAGTGACAAAACATTATATGTCTCCTTATTATAGTGACAAAACATTATAATGTCCTTATTATAGTGACAAAACATAATGTCCTTATTATAGTGACAAAACATTATAATGTTCCATTATAGAAATATAGTGACAAAATATTATGTAATATCCTTATTATAGTGACAAAACATTATAATGTCCTTATTATAGTGACAAAACATTATAATGTTCCATTATAGAAATATAGTGACAAACATTATAAATATATGTCCTTATTATAGTGACAAAACATATAATGTCCTTATTATAGTGACAAAACATTATAATGTCCTTATTATGATATAGTGACAAAACATTATAATGTCCTTATTATAGAAATATAGTGACAAACATTATAATGTCCTTATTATAGTGACAAAACATTATAATGTCCTTATTATAGAAATATAGTGACAAAAAACATTATAATGTCCTTATTATAGAAATATAGTGACAAAAACATTATAATGTCCTTATTATAGTGATAAAACATTATAATGTCCTTATTATAGTGACAAAACATTATAATGTCCTTATTATAGTGACAAAACATTATAATGTCCTTATTATAGAAATATAGTGACAAAACATTATAATATCCTTATTATGGTGACAAAACATTATGGGTATGTTCCTTATTATAGTGTGACAAAACATTATAATGTCCTTATTATAGTGACAAAACATTATAATGTATCCTTATTATAGTGACAAAACATTATAATGTCCTTATTATAGTGACAAAACATTATGTATGTCCTTATTATAGTGACAAAACATTATAATGTCCTTATTATAGTGACAAAACATTATAATATCCTTATTATGGTGACATAGTGAAAAACATTATAATGTCCTTATTATAGTGACAAAACATTATAATGTCCTTATTATA
>NC_134837.1:6440931-6539845 GCF_004210375.1 Tachypleus tridentatus
CTTTCATTGTATTATATAGGGTGTTTATTGTGCAAAACTGGCCTTAAGAGAAATCGATGGAAATTGTAACCAAGGTAATTAATTTTAGTTCTGTACATGCTTTGAAAAAGACAATTTCAGAATTTAGTGAGAGAGGCAAATTCAGTGTACCGCGAATTACTTATCTACAATGTTCACTGGCTGAGAAGAGGTTCTGTCCTTAACGATTTGTCGAGTTTATGGATGAAAGTAGTGTTTTGACAAATGAAAAATTTTCTTGTTAAGAATTATCTGATGTTGTGTGGATTTGTACATTGATGTTATTTTACAGATTTCTCCTCACATTTAAATGACTAGAACACCAATTTGTAGGGATCTGGTAAAACACTTGAAAAATTTTTAAATGGGATGTTTATAATGGCACTTTAAATATTTCATAAACCTAAAATATCGATAGACCTTGAAATTAATGAGAAAATATACATTCAGAGCTTCCAAATGCAATTTTAAGCATCATTAATTCAACTTTTGAACAATATTCTATAAGATTTAATATGTTCAAGTTGTTTGAAGAAATTGCAAAATTCATAAAGTATGCAGACAGTAAAACATTAAGCAAACTGAATTTGGAAATGTTGCAGTGGATTGAGTTGGATAATTCTGAGATGCAACTGATCGATTTACAGAGCAGCTCAAGTTAGAGGAAAAACTTGTCAACATAAGAGCTGAACTAGAAAATGTTGAAGACTGGTTAGTGACTGAAATAATGGTGAAAATTCTGAAGCTCTAGAATTCTACACCTGAAACTTTTGACTATCTACAAAATGTAGCAATAGCAGTATTTTCATCAACATATTTATATGAGTCATTACTTTCAGTGATGAACTTGCAAAAGCATAATTATAGAAACAGACTAGCTGATTAAACTAATGTTGTATGCTTAGCTCTCAAAACCACCAAATACAAGTGTGATATAAAATACCTGTCATTGTTGGTACAGCAGCTAAAAAACAAATACAAAGCCTGATATAAAATATCTGCCATTGTTGGTACAGCAGCTAAACAAATACAAGCCTGATATAAAATATCTGCGTTGGTACAGCAGCTAAACAAATACAAGCCTGATATAAAATATCACACAGCTAAACAAATACACCTGATATAAAATATCTGCCATTGTTGGTACAGCAGCTAAACAAATACAAGCCTGATATAAAATATCTGCCATTGTTGGTACAGCAGCTAAACAAATACAAGCCTGATATAAAATATCTGCCATTGTTGGTACAGCAGCTAAACAAATACAAGCCTGATATAAAATATCTGTCATTGTTGGTAGCAGCTAAACAAATACAAGCCTGATATAAAATATCTGTCATTGTTGGTACAGCAGCTAAACAAATACAAGCCTGATATAAAATATCTGCCATTGTTGGTACAGCAGCTAAACAAATACAAGCCTGATATAAAATATCTGCCATTGTTGGTACAGCAGCTAAACAAATACAAGCCTGATATAAAATATCTGCCATTGTTGGTACAGCAGCTAAACAAATACAAGCCTGATATAAAATATCTGCCATTGTTGGTACAGCAGCTAAACAAATACAAGCCTGATATAAAATATCTGTCATTGTTGGTACAGCAGCTAAACAAATACAAGCCTGATATAAAATATCTGTCATTGTTGGTACAGCAGCTAAACAAGCCTGATATAAAATATCTGTCATTGTTGGTACAGCAGTTAAACAAATACAAGCCTGATAAAATATCTGTCATTGTTGGTACAGCAGCTAAACAAATACAAGCCTGATATAAAATATCTGTCATTGTTGGTACAGCAGCTAAACAAATACAAGCCTGATATAAAATATCTGTCATTGTTGGTACAGCAGTAAACAAATACAAGCCTGATATAAAATATCTGCCATTGTTGGTACAGCAGCTAAACAAATACAAGCCTGATATAAAATATCTGTCATTGTTGGTACAGCAGTTAAACAAATACAAGCCTGATATAAAATATCTGTCATTGTTGGTACAGCAGCTAAACAAATACAAGCCTGATATAAAATATCTGTCATTGTTGGTACAGCAGTTAAACAAATACAAGCCTGATATAATATATCTGTCATTGTTGGTACAGCAGCTAAACAAATACAAGCCTGATATAAAATATTTGTCATTGTTTGTGCAGCAGCTAAACAAATACAAGCCTGATATAAAATATCTGTCATTGTTGGTACAGCAGCAAAAGTCTCACTAAAAGTAAAATGTGCTTTTTTTACTTTCCTTTTTTTTATGTCACATAATATGAACCAAAGCTTATCATTTCACAAGATTCTTTCTGTTAATATTAAAACAAAAAATGAATGTAGATAAACAAGAAGAATCCTTTACTTAAAAAAGTCCATTATTATTGTGGTTACTGATTCATTAATTTTATTTACTGTGTTGCAGTAAGGGCAGAATCACAGGAGGAACCCTGGTGCAGAGTGGTAAGGACATAGTGGATTGTAACAGGGAGTTCTACTTCAACCAATACCAAATATTCCATGATATGACAAGAAGAGGATCCTTGACTGTTCATCTTGGACTGGAAAGGAAAAAGAACTGTTCTAAGTACCTGCATTATCATATGAGCATATCCACAACAACCCATACCAGTACCTCGGGAACTGACATATGGAAGATGGAAGGAAGGCAGACAACAATAGGGTGGTTGAACTCAATTCTAGAACCAGGTGGCATTTGGAATGAATCATTCAGTAGGAGGATGGTACTTGGGCCACTCACATGTGAGGACTTACATGACTGGTTCATTTTCAACACATATCAGTACCTACTGGAAACTGACATTCAAGTTTTAGAGGATGCAGGGTGAATTGTATTAGCATCTGGTGAGAACATCATGTGTGCAGATAAACTGTCTATTCTGGCAGAACATCACCACCCTACTCTTGACTGAGTGTAACTAAGTACAATAAAGAAGAAACCTCTACAGTTTACCACTCCAGCAATTGGAGGTGGCAAGTGGTAAATACTCCAATGCACCTCTCGAATAATGAGAAGGATGTGTTGTCTGGAGGAATGCAACATTAGAGACAATACAATGGATGATCAGGCATTATACTGAAAAGCAGATTATTCCTGATACAGCCAAAGAAAGGAGTAACATGAATGGACAGCTATTCTCTTCATTACTTATGTTAGTCCATGAGCGTACAGTCTGGAGTGAACATGTGCAAAACATTGCAAACAGTCTTGTGGAACATCCATCCCAAAGGTGGGCTTTACTGACCTGTGCAGAATAAGTATACCTGGCTAAGCAACACTTGCCACTGAGAAGGAACTGTACATAAGGAGAAAACTCCTGTATAAAACAACAGTATAACAAGAGCACCTACCCACTGATAAAGAAACCACAGAACTTAAAATGGTAATGTGGGATATATGGTAAACTGTACAGCAGGAGATGAAACAGATGATGCTTATGCATGCATAAATGTATGGGGAGTGGTTCACATGTCAGCACAAACTATATCTTATAAAGGAGAATGGAATCAGGAAGCTATGATTTAATGGGAGAAGACTTGAAAGAGATGACAGTCAGTCAGGAGAAAGGGAAGAATAAGCCATATGAATCAGATGCCAAACCCAACCTGCAAGGTTAATAGAAGAAACATCATGGAAAAGTGAAGGGATCCACTGAATAAATAAATGGGAACAGTAACCACAGAAGGGAGCAGTTTGAGCCACACAACAACAGGAGAACTTGGACACAACCCTAAGAGGTAATATGAATAAGAATAAAAAAATGGAAAGAAATTAGATTGAAGGTAAATTCACCTTTGCATACAGCCAAAGCTTTGGGCACGAACTATCAATCTGGGTAGATTATGATGCAGGATCAGAGATATAATTTTTTAGAGACACCTTGAGTAAACAAATCTGAATATCAACATCCATGTGATTAACAAAAATAGGAGACCAAGGGTAGCTAATAATGATTCAAAAGAAGACAAACAATAGCAAGTAGAGCAGAAGATTAATGATGGGTCAAAGTAAACAAACGTGGAAGACCCTTTCCAATAACCAAACTTAGAGTAAAAAACTTTAGGAGGGAAACATGAAGTGTGTAAAACAGAGTTAATTTTTAATAACCATCTGCAACACCATATAAGGAGAATAAATAAAATATTCAAGTACTGAAATCATATTACACAACACAAACATCCTCAGGTGTAAAAGAAACATGTCCAATATTGAAAATAAAACATACCTCATAGAAATATAAAATTATCATCATGAACAGGGATAGCACTGTATTAGACAAATCTAGCTAACTCTGCAGTTAATTAGGCTTCATTAGGAATCAAAAAACACTGTATCAGACAAATCTAGTTAACTCTGCAGGTAATTAGGCTTTATTAGGAATCAAAAACACTGTATCAGACAAATCTAGCTAACTCTGCAGGTAATTAGGCTTGATTAGAAATAAATAAACACTGTATCAGACAAATCTAGTTAACTCTGCAGGTAATTAGGCTTCATTAGGAATTAAAAAACACTGTATCAGACAAATCTAGCTAACTCTGCAGGTAATTAGGCTTCATTAGGAATCAAAAAACACTGTATCAGACAAATCTAGTTAACTCTGCAGGTAATTAGGCTTTATTAGGAATCAAAAACACTGTATCAGACAAATCTAGCTAACTCTGCAGGTAATTAGGCTTGATTAGAAATAAATAAACACTGTATCAGACAAATCTAGCTAACTCTGCAGGTAATTAGGCTTGATTAGAAATAAATAAACACTGTATCAGACAAATCTAGTTAACTCTGCAGGTAACTAGGCTTGATTAGGAATAATAAAAACACTGTATCAGACAAATCTAGCTAACTCTGCAGGTAATTAGGCTTGATTAGAAATAAATTAACACTGTATCAGACAAATCTAGTTAACTCTGCAGGTAATTAGGCTTGATTAGGAATAAAAAACACTGGATCAGGCAAATCTAGCTAACTCTGCATGCGAATAGGCTTGATTAGGAATAAAAAAACACTGGATCAGGCAAATCTAGCTAACTCTGCACGTAATTAGGATTGATTATGAATAAAAAAACACTGGATCAGACAAATCTAGCTAACTCTGCACGTAATTAGGATTGATTATGAATAAAAAAACACTATCAGACAAATCTAGCTAACTCTGTGGGTAATTAGGCTTGATTAGGAATAAAAAACACTGTATCAGACAAATCTAGCTAACTCTGTGGGTAATTAGGCTTGATTAGGAATCAAAAACACTATCAGACAAATCTAGCTAACTCTGCACGTAATTAGGCTTGATTAGGAATAAAAACACTATCAGACAAATCTAGCTAGCTCTGCAGGTAGTTAGGGATTGATTAGGAATAAAAAAACAAAGTAATGTCAAGTGTTATGCACATACATATCTTGAAATTTGCTAAAATACTAATATACAAACAATGCTAACACAAGTTTACTATGCATGCTGCATGTAAATTGTGAAAGAAAACCTTCAACTTGGACATAGAAATTCCAATAATTGGCGTTAAAGTTACGTCACAAAGAATACTGCAGCAAAGTTAAAAACACAACTTTCAGAAATAAAATCAACATTAAAGGTGAGAATGTAAAGTTTATGTAAGATCCTCTGATACTTGCACATTAATTCACATGTAAGATGGGAGAAGTATAGAAAGTAACATACACTCTACGATATCTAAAAGAAATAATAAAATCATGCTTTGTTGGCAGTAAGAGTTCAAACTCAGCAAGGAAAGGCTTTCATTACTTCAGGTTTGAATTTTTTTATACTATTAGATAATTATTAATGGAATATCATATTTACTTTTCTCTAAACTACTTTTTCATTCTGTATTTATTTTGCTATTTGGCTTTTCTGGTCAGTTGTAAGGTAGAAAAATTCAACTTCAAATCACAATTAAAATTTGGATTTTATTTTCAATAATTACATAGCATTAAGTAATCCATTTAGAAATAAAGATGTAATACTGTGAAGAACAAGCCAATATCCTTCCTTTACTGTTTTCCATTATTAAAGATGTAATACTGTGAAGAACAAGCCAATATCCTTCCTTTACTGTTTTCCATTATTAAAGATGTAATACTGTGAAGAACAAGCCAATATCCTTCCTTTACTGTTTTCCATTATTAAAGATGTAATACTGTGAAGAACAAGCCAATATCCTTCCTTTACTGTTTTCCATTATTAAAGATGTAATACTGTGAAGAACAAGCCAATATCCTTCCTTTACTGTTTTCCATTATTAAAGATGTAATACTGTGAAGAACAAGCCAATATCCTTCCTTTACTGTTTTCCATTATTAAAGATGTAATACTGTGAAGAACAAGCCAATATCCTTCCTTTACTGTTTTCCATTATTAAAGATGTAATACTGTGAAGAACAAGCCAATATCCTTCCTTTACTGTTTTCCATTATTAAAGATGTAATACTGTGAAGAACAAGCCAATATCCTTCCTTTACTGTTTTCCATTATTAAAGATGTAATACTGTGAAGAACAAGCCAATATCCTTCCTTTACTGTTTTCCATTATTAAAGATGTAATACTGTGAAGAACAAGCCAATATCCTTCCTTTACTGTTTTCCATTAATAAAGATGTAATACTGTGAAGAACAAGCCAATATCCTTCCTTTACTGTTTTCCATTATTAAAGATGTAATACTGTGAAGAATAAGCCAATATCCTTCCTTTACTGTTTTCCATTATTAAAGATGTAATACTGTGAAGAACAAGCCAATATCCTTCCTTTACTGTTTTCCATTATTAAAGATGTAATACTGTGAAGAACAAGCCAATATCCTTCCTTTACTGTTTTCCATTATTAAAGATGTAATACTGTGAAGAACAAGCCAATATCCTTCCTTTACTGTTTTCCATTATTAAAGATGTAATACTGTGTTGAACAAGCCAATATCCTTCCTTTACTGTTTTCCATTAATAAACTTCTTTAAGCTCATCCATAAAAAGCTTAACCATTTTCAAGAATGAATAAAATCAAGTATACATGACAAAGCTGTCAGCTTGTTTAGTTGAAATTACATTACAGGAAAACATGGGAAAACTAAAATAGCAAATGTGCTAGATCATACAAGTCAATATTATATTACAACCGCTGCAGTAAGATTAAAGGCACACACTTAAGATATGGAAAACTTGTACAGAA
This sequence comes from Tachypleus tridentatus, assembly GCF_004210375.1. Lineage (NCBI taxonomy): Eukaryota > Metazoa > Arthropoda > Merostomata > Xiphosura > Limulidae > Tachypleus > Tachypleus tridentatus. Next base: position 6,448,150 of record NC_134837.1, read on the forward strand.
GTCAATTATAAGATTCTTACTTTTCTAATAGAATAACATACAAATTACCCCTTGTTATCCTATAAAAATGAAATTTATAAGAAATAGTTAACCTTTTGTAATGTTTCTTAATAATTTCATATGCTTGTAATATTTCTTAGTGTTAATGTTCCTGTTCTCAGCATTGATAAACATGAAAAATAATTTTTATTTCTATTGTGCGTGACCTCTTTTAACTAATACTACTTTTAATTACTACTACTTTTAACTAATACCACTTTTAACTACTACTACTTTTAACTAATACCACTTTTAACTACTACTACTTTTAATTACTACTACTTTTAACTAATACCACTTTTAACTACTACTACTTTTAACTACTACTACTTTTAACTAATACTACTTTTAACTAATACTACTTTTAACTACTACTACTTTTAACTACTACTACTTTTAACTAATACTACTTTTAACTACTACTACTTTTAACTAATACCACTTTTAACTACTACTACTTTTAATTACTACTACTTTTAACTAATACCACTTTTAACTACTACTACTTTTAACTACTACTACTTTTAACTACTACTACTTTTAACTAATACCACTTTTAACTACTACTACTTTTTCAAGTCACTAAAAAGAAATGGTTTAAATTTATCTTTGGCTGTTGAAAATTTACTTGTGTTGACGGTCCAGTGCTGGAGGATCTTCTTTTTTTAACAGATGGACTTTCTGGCTCGTTACTTCCCTTAAGGTCATTTCCTCCACTATCAACATCTCCATCTAATATAAAATAAATGATATAACAAGCAAGAACTTATTCAAGTTCCAACTTTCTAATATGAAACATCTTTTTTTTTATTCACCTCACAAATAAATAAAACAAATACAGCACTTCATGTCAAGGAACACAAGCATCATTCAACCCCAGAACCAAAATATGTTATAATTCAACATTTTTATATGAACCTTCATAATGTGAACAACATTTGCAGTAATTCTTTCCTGAACAGAAAATAAACAGAAATCAATCAAACTAACAATTATTTCTTGTAATCAAATACGTTACTTTTTTGAACATACTAGTATTAGAACATACCTATCCTTTAGAACATACTAGTATTAGAATATACCTATCCTTTGGAACATACTAGTATTAGAACATACCTATCCTTTAGAACATGCTAGTATTAGAATATACCTATACTTTAGAACATGCTAGATTTTAACACACCCAACACTTTAAAACATATTAATATTACAACATACCTAACCCTCTAAAACATACAAGTATCAAAACATACCTACCCCTTTAAAACATACAAGTATCAAAACATACCTACCCCTTTAAAACATACAAGTATCAAAACATACCTACCCCTTTAAAACATACAAGTATCAAAACATACCTACCCCTTTAAAACATACTGGTATCAAAACATACCTACCCCTTTAAAACATACTGGTATCAAAACATACCTAACCCTTTAAAACATACAAGTATCAAAACATACCTAACCCTTTAAAACATACAAGTATCAAAACATACCTAACCCTTTAAAACATACTGGTATCAAAACATACCTGCCCTTTCAAACATACAGGTATCAAAACATACCTGACCCTTTAAAACATACAGGTATCAAAACATACCTAACCCTTTAAAACATACTGGTATCAAAACATACCTGCCCTTTAAAACATACAAGTATCAAAACATACCTACCCCTTTAAAACATACAAGTATCAAACATACCTACCCCTTTAAAACATACTGGTTATCAAAACATACCTACCCCTTTAAAACATACTGGTATCAAAACATACCTGCCCTTTAAAACATACAAGTATCAAAACATACCTAACCCTTTAAAACATACTGGTTATCAAAACATACCTAACCCTTTAAAACATACAAGTATCAAAACATACCTAACCCTTTAAAACATACTAGTATCAAAACATACCTAACCCTTTAAAACATACTAGTATCAAAACATACCTAACCCTTTAAAACATACTAGTGTTAGAACATGACTAGCCCTTTAAAACATACTAGTTATCAGAACATATCTACTACATGAAGCATTAAAAACAGTTATAAAAAATTATCTAAGGATTAAATAAGTTAAAACAAGGGGTGAATTTTGCTAGAAATAATAATGGAAAGAAACCTGATACATTTTGTTAAATCATGTACACAATGTATAATAATTTTTAGAAACATAAATTCATGAAGTGTAAATCCTACTCCTATCAGAACTCCAGTGAGATTTTATAAACATTCTGATGATGACCGAAGAAGATCAAAATGTTGTTTGCTCCTCTACATAGAGCTTTCTATCCATACCAACCATTTTACATAAATATAAAACTTTACCCTGCACATTATATCTGACACGAAAATTATTTGATAATGTATAAATGTACAACACAAAAACAGTGCATCTCATGATTGTAAACACGTTTCACTGATAATTTTGTGTATCATGTCAGGTTTATGTCCAATGTCTTAAAATGATAGACTACTACTATACTATTTTATTGAATTTAAGGACAGACACTCGTATGTTCCCTGTATGATGGGAGTTTTTACCTTATACCACCAGAGAGAAAAGATAACCCCCTTGAAACTTTCTAAAGTTTAATAGTTTCAGATAAGAAATTAAATAATAAAATGTGTCATCTTACTATGCATCAAAAACACACCTGATAATGTAAGAATTTTCATCTATAAACATGAAAGTGGAAGAGTTGATATAAATTAGAACCTTGTTATTCTTTTAAGAAATTAGTATTAAAAAATTATGTACAGCTACTGCTTATCTCCAACAATGTTATAACAGACAGTTTTGGAACCATACTCTACCTCAGACCACTTACTGAAGGGTTAAGGTTAGAAATATATTTTGGGGGTGATTCTAGAGAAACATGGTATATTCTTTCATAAGGATACTCCTAAATGCAAGAAACATGCATAGTGAGTTTGACTACTCCCACCTAATGTTTTTCATTTTCATATTATCCATCTGAACTATAGAGAACATAAAATTCATGACTTACATATAAGTTTTACATATTGTTAGAGCTTGTACACAAGTCAAAGGCTAAATTACACACACATGTAACTGTATGCAAGTACCCAGTGGTGGAAACAGTTATAGAAACACACATAGAGCAGTCTCAAACAATTAGTGTTTCAATTAACCCTTTCATGATAGGCTTGATGTAACACACAAGTTCGTTTACACATAAGTATATGTTAAATATTTGCACTATAACCTTTGATACGTGTGTATCTTCACCAAATTTGGTGGACTTTTAGCAAACAAGTATTTTGTATACAAAAAAAATAATTTTTTAATGAGATATATTTACTAAGACTTGTTTCTCAAAAGTTTTTCATTACTAATCTGAGTGCAAAGTGATTTCACGTTATGATTACAAAATCTGTTCTTCATCCTAAAAATCTCAAATATTACTTGTGTATTTGCTAAAACATCCTAAATACCTTTTAAACATCTGTTGTCAGTAAGACTTTATATTTAATTGCACTGCATATTGATAATTATATCTGGAGTTAATAATATAAATGAGAAAATGGAACATAAAATGTAAATGTTTACAGTAAAAAACTTTAGATAAGAAATAGTAGTTCTTAATAAACATGAAAAAACACCTTGAACATGAGATATTCAGCCTGAGTGCAAATAACATTAAATAAGCAATGTTTTACTACAAGTTTTTATAATAAACATGAAAAAACACCTTACATGAGATATTCAGCCTGAGTGCAAATAACATTAAATAAGCAATGTTTTACTACAAGTTTTTATAATAAACATGAAAAATCACCTTGCATGAGATATTCAGCCTGAGTGCAAATAACATTAAATAAGTAATGTTTTACTACAAGTTTTATAATAAACATGAAAAATCACCTTGCATGAGATATTCAGCCTGAGTGCAAATAACATTAAATAAGCAATGTTTTACTACAAGTTTTATAATAAACATGAAAAATCACCTTGCATGAGATATTCAGCCTGAGTGCAAATAACATTAAATAATAAATGTTTTACCACAAGTTTTTATAATAAACATGAAAAATCACCTTGCACATGAGATATTCAGCTTGAGTGCAAATAACATTAAATAATCAATGATTTTCTCACAAACTACAGTCTTATGATTGTTCAAGTCAAATTTGAAAGTATTTCATTTTTGTAAAGAATTTTCATGATAGTTACATACCTACTTGCAATGGTCATAGTCATGGAGTTAGAATTAATACTGTTGATGAATCATCTTCTTTATACTTAATTGTGAAAATGGTAGGATAAGGTGACATAAATATACACTGTGAGAAGGTATGAGTCACCTTCAGCTAGGACAGTTTAATTTTTCTAAGAAAATGGTCAGCCTTCGATAAAAGTTGCCTTCAGATGTTACAGAAGCAGTGAATTTAAGTGATTTGAAGATAAAGGTTGATAACTATATGAATGATAATGGTTGGCTATGAGGCTTATTTCTTTAATTTTTATTACTTAATATATTTAGTTTAGAGGATGGCCTAGGTAGACCAACAAGTTTCTTGTTGTCCCTCAATATTATATTTAAAATATTCAGTACATTTTTTTAACTGTCCCTTTTCTGAAGTCCAATATTAAAACATCTTCCATGTCATAACCTTGGGCACTTCAAACCCAAGATCTATGAATCTTCCTAAAAATCTTCTTCCCATACAAGAATCTATGAGGAATAATTCTATATTTATGTTGACAGGAAACTTGATCATTTTTCAAAGAGCAAATAGAAATATTTGACTGTTAAGTGTACATTCAAATGTGTAAACAGGTGTACAGATTATTGTAAGTAGATTTCAAAGGGCTTATAAATATACAAAGTACAACTTTCTAAATCTTAGAAAATAAAGGGATAATACTTGTCCTGACTTGTCTTTATAGCACCTGTTGCAAAGACATAGCCATCATAATAAAGAAATTAAATTTTCCTGATATGATACTATTCACATTTATGTATCACCAACAGAAACATAGAATCTCCAAGACTAAATCTGTATATCAAACAATTACTTCTACTGGAATACCAGAACTACAGAAAAACATTTGTAACCAGGGAACTTGGAATTTTTACTGCTGTTTTTTTAAATTCATAGAAAGTTCAATATGGATTTTAACTAACATAAATATAACACTTGTAAAACAGAGAAAATGAAAGAAATAGAAGTAACAGAATTTTTAGATTTGAAAACAATAGAAAATGCAGCTTTGTAACAGGTTAGAACACTGCTACAACTAGAGTCAAACAAAACAAAATTTGTTAAAATACAAGAGAAACAAAATAAAACTTACAAACATTTACAAACAAAACAATGCACATCTCAGTGTTATTAATTTCAATACATAAAGGAACTAATAAAAGAATCAGAAGAAGAAAAAAATTCTGATTTAAAAACTGCAATATTCCAAGATTAAACCACTTCTGATCAATAACAATATTAAGTAATAATTCTAACAATCTCATTAACTAAAACCAATGACAGGTTTTTATTTAGTGGTTAGATAATGAAATTACATCTCATGTGACTAGCTATTGACTCAAACTTTCATAATATTTCACAACATCAACTTATTATCATTAGGGAAAGCTTGTTTCAGTTTCATAATACATAATACCCAAAATCAATATGCTCTAGCCAGAAGGTAAGTTAATACTTTGATAAAACTACACATTCATAGCTAAACTAAACACTGGAAAGATATAATAAGTTAAAGAATAAATAAAACCACAACAAAATAACTGTAATATTTCATATCTCACACCCTAACACACAACATCGTAACTGATCTTGAGAAGCAGTTTGATTTTTGAACATCATGTTTTTTCAAAATTAGGTTTTCTTATTCTGTTTGTTTTTCCTAATAATTGTTATTGAAATTAATAACACTGAGACTGATGCCATATTGCTTATTCACATTTATACCTAGTGTTGGCCACACACAGGTTTCTTGTAAGTATTTGTAGTTGAGTTTTTACTTTTGATTTCTGTTATATTTTAATATAATGTTTTTGTTTGTCCACAGTTATAGCACCAATTTATTTTAGTCTGTCACACCATTAAAACTAAAGAAAATCAGAATATACAATTACTGTACCAAAAATAAAAGGCTATGAGAAGAAAGAAGTATGAAAGAGAAATAACCTTTGAAGTTTGAATTAAATTAAACAGCTGTGTTAGTTCCATTAGAACATGACAAGTCACAAAATGGAGGAGATCTTTGAAATCAATAGGAGTGTTAAAACTGTATATAAAAAATACAGCTACACTGTACAAACAAATTTAAATGTTAATAATATTAGATAGTCATAAGGTTTGAAACAATTAGCCAATTTTTAATAAAGTATCAATATTATTCCCTTTTTAAGTTTTTACGACTAACATGAGGTAGTATTGATTTCAAGATCAGCCTCATTATTATTAGTGACAGTTTCAATTGATTTCATGAATTTAAATTACATTTTTCTAATTTTAGTTCTGAGCTATATAGGTGACATTCTTACGAGTTTTTTTAAGTTTAAATTGTAAAACTGAGCACTTTCTAAACAGGTCAATTTTAACATTACAATAGTACGATGTATGCAATTACTACATCTTTTGCTGTGAAAATAGTATTACGCCAGTACTTCTTTAACCTAAGTAAAGAATGAAACATTATATTAAAAGAGCGGTTACGTTACACGCAGTGTCTTATCTATATTTAAGATTAACTATTAACATTCTTATCAAAAGGACAACAACTCTAATCTTACTAGTACCAGTATACTACATACATGATGTAATAATATTTCATTATTATAATTACATTTATACACCTCTATAATTTTATATGAGTTGTACGAATAAATAACATATAAAACATCAAGTCTACAAATTAACCTTTAAATTTTGGCGTTTTTCTTTCTCTTGGCATTTCGAATTACTAAAATGTAGTAACCAACACTTTCTTCTTATTGTTTTAAGAACAAAACAAAAAATCTGAAAAACTTTTCCAAATAAACGACCCTCGGCCAAATACAACGTATTATTAGCGACACCTAAGGTTTATGAAGTTACAGAAAGTACAAGTCTAACATTATGATTTTTTTAAATTGCTAAGACATGCTTCCTTAAACGTATTTGTTTAAAAGAGCTCTCATACACTAAATGTAAAATCCATATATTAATATGTTTCGCTATATCTTCATTACAGAATAATATAATACTGTACTTTCATATCTTTCACATTTATAATAAATGCAAGGTAATATATGTGGTTTATCGTAATTTGATAACTTAGATTGGACTAATACCAATAGCACTATGGAAGAAATGAAACTTGGTGTCCTGATTTATCAATCTCTTAAGCCTCCAAGGAGTGTGATGTTATTAGTGCTAACGTGAATAAGACTTTAGGTTGTATCTAAAAGAATAAAGCACTGCTGTGGCACAGCGGTATGTCTGCGGATTTACAACGCTAGATACCAGGTTTCAATACCTGTGATGGACAAAGTCCAATGTGTAGCTTTGTGCTAAACTATAAACAAGCAAGCAAAACAAATAAAATATGGAATTCAAGCCCAAAAAACTTATAATTTCATTGTATGGATCAATTGTCAGTTCAGATTGTTTTCAATCATGAGCACCTTGTCTTCGAAAGGGTATTGAACTGTTTGAATGAGTCTAGAGGAGGGCTAATAGGAATATACCTAGGATAGAAAGCTTGTCTTAGGAGAAGAGATTAAAATATCTGAATGTGTGTACTCTTGAAAAAACGAAGAGCTAGAAATGATCTGGTTAAGGAGTTCAGAGAATTGATGGTGTTGATGTATCACCTTTTTTATATTTAATATTGAGATCGGTTGTATTAAGGGACGCAAACATAAACTGTCACAGGATAGGAATCATCTTTAGCAAAGACAGCTTTATCTCTAATAGGGTGGTTCACTTTGGGAATGAATTGCCTTCAGATATAGATGACGTAAATAATTTAATGGAGTTTAAGAAAAAACTTCATAAACATTTAAATGACAAAAATTTGCGTATTTTATTTTAAACTTTAGTTTAGTGGATTAGTCAGTTAAGACGGAATATAGGTCTTATGTAATGATAAACTGGATACAGTTATTGTACATATTTACAGATTGGACATACTGTTTATTTTTTGTTTATGTGGTTTAGACGATAATACATATAGTTTGAACAACGTTACATATACATAGGTACTAAACAGATTTAACACACAACATAATGACGAAACTGGTAAAACCGCAATGAAAAAAGTACAGATCAGTTCATACTCAAACCTTGGCTGGGTAAACAGGTTGTCTTAACTAAATCAAATTGGAAAATTAAGATTACAAAATAAAAATAATTTCTCCCAGACAACTCAAAAACTTTGGACAAAATCAATTATATATTTTAGTTATTATTCCTCATTTCTACTCAAACAATACATAGTGATCAATGAATACGTAAAATAAGATGAAACAACAAGAAAAACCTTTGTGTCCATGTTCACATTGATCACCTGAGAATTAGGTGCTGAAATAATAAGTTGGATTCTATCATTTTTCAGGATGAAAGGTGGCGAGATCAAAACAGTCATTCGCAAGCGAAACTGTCTGTTTTTGAATTTCGCGCAAAGCTACACGAAGGCTATCTGCGCTAGCCGTCCCTAATTTAGCAGTGTAAAACTAGAAGGAAGGAAGCTAGTCATTACCACCCACCTCCAACTCTTGGGCTACTCTTTTACCAACGAATAGTGTGATTGACTGGAACATTATAACACCCCCACGACTGAAAGTGCGAGCATGTTTGGTGTGACGGGAATTCGAACCCGCAACCCACAGATTACGAGTCCAGCGCTTTAACCACCTGGCCATACCGGGCCTAAGCAAAACTGACTACTCCAAGCAACTTTATTCTTTCTTATCATCCGTCAATACCTTCTGTGAAGTGACAACATTTTGACGTTATGGATATTATTACAGAAGACTGATAAATACAGTGTAGCGCCGTTAAGCCGCGGTATTTGGGGATTCAACCTGCTTAACCGCGGCTTAAACCTTTGTGACTGAAAAGCCGAAGTCGCCAACAGCTCCGCCGAGGAGCCTCATCCGCCATTGCGTGATCATTATATCGGATTATCGAATTAAAAATAATACTTTAATTATTGATCACTTTTTTCACGGATTTACCGCGGATTAACTTTAATGTATGGAGAGGTGTGATTCGGTAACAATGGCGGCCTCCATAAAGCTGACATAGAGAGCGGATAAGGTAGATTAACGGTCGATCTCTATTGTAATATATTTTATATATTTCCCAAATTAAAGCAAGTCCTTTTAAAATATCCCCTTGAAGTTATAAAGCCAGGATTAAATTCGTAAGCCGCGTTTTTACACGTTCTTAAATTAGCGGTGAGCCGCGATAATCCTCGCTCACATCACTCACAAGACTTGTTACAGCGGCTTAAGCGATTTTGCGGTTTACTCGTCCGCGGCTTAATGGCGCTCCACTGTAAATTACACATTTTATTTTATTTTGTGATATCTATACTTAATATATTAAATCTCATTTTTATTTTACTTGATATCGCTGAGAAAAGGAAGGTTTAATAGCATAGGCCTATAACATCCACTAGTAACTTACAAAGATATGCCGTTTTATAAAGCTATGTCGTTTTGTAGTATTATTAGATATGGTGAGGAGTGACCTTAAGATAGAGAGTGAACCATCTGTATGTTAGATACTGTAACATCTACTAGAAACGTATAAAGCTATGTCGTTTTGTAGTATTATTAGATATAATGAAGAGTGACCTTAAGATAAAGAGTGAACCATCAGTATGTTAGCTACAACAACATCTACTAGAAACTTATAAAGCTATGTTGTTTTATAGCATTATTAGATACAGTGAAGAGTGACCTTAAGATAGAGAGTGAACCATCAGTATGTTAGCTACTATAACATCTAATAGAAACGTATAAAGATATGTCGTTTTATAGCATTATTAGATATAGTGAAGAGTGACCTTAAGATAGAGCGTGAACCATCAGTATGTTAGCTACTATAACATCTACTAGAAACGTATAAAGATATGTCGTTTTATAACATTATTAGATATAGTGAAGAGTGACCTTAAGATAGAGAGTGAACCATCAGTATGTTAGCTACAATAACATCTACTAGAAACTTATAAAGATATGTCGTTTTATAGCATTATTAGATATAGTGAAGAGTGACCTTAAGATAGAGAGTGAACCATCAGTTTGTTAGCTACTACAACATCTACTAGAAACGTGTAAAGATATGTCGTTTTGTAGTATTATTAGATATAGTGAAGAGTGACCTTAAGATAAAGAGTGAACCATCAGTATGTTAGCTACTATAACATCTACTAGAAACGTATAAAGATATGTCGTTTTATAACATTATTAGATATAGTGAAGAGTGACCTTAAGATGGAGAGTGTAACCATCAGTATGTTAGTTACTACAACATCTACTAGAAATGTATAAAGCTATGTCGTTTTGTAGTATTATTAGATGTAGTGAAGAGTGACCTTAAGATAGAGAGTGAACCATCAGTATGTTAGCTACTATAACATCTACTGTAAACTTATAACGATATATCGTTTTATAGCATTATTAGATATAGTGAAGAGTGACCTTAAGATAGAGAGTGAACCATCAGTATGTTAGCTACTATAACATCTACTGTAAACTTATAACGATATATCGTTTTATAGCATTATTAGATATAGTGAAGAGTGACCTTAAGATAGAGAGTGAACCATCAGCTACTTTATGTCAGCTACTACAACATCTACTAGAAACTTATAAAACTATGTCGTTTTATAGCATTATTAGATGTAGTGAAGAGTGACCTTAAGATAGAGAGTGAACCATCGGTATGTTAGCTACTACAACGTCTACTAGAAATGTATAAAACTATGTCGTTTTATAGCATTATTAGACATATTGAAGAGTGACCTTAAGATAGAGAGTGAACCATCAGTTTGTAAGCTACTACAACAACTACTAGAAACGTATAAAACTATGTCGTTTTATAGCATTATTAGATATAGTGAAGAGTGACCTTAAGATAGAAAGTGAACCATCAGTATGTTAGCTACTATAAAATCTACTAGAAACTTATAAAGATATGTCGTTTTATAGCATTATTAGATATAGTGAAGAGTGACCTTAAGATAGAGAGTGAACCATCAGTATGTTAGCTACTATAAAATCTACTAGAAACTTATAAAGATATGTCGTTTTATAGCATTATTAGATATAGTGAAGAGTGACCTTAAGATAGAGAGTGAACCATCGGTATGTTAGCTACTATAACATCTACTGTAAACTTATAACGATATATCGTTTTATAGCATTATTAGATATAGTGAAGAGTGACCTTAAGATAGAGAGTGAACCATCAGCTACTTTATGTCAGCTACTACAACATCTACTAGAAACTTATAAAACTATGTCGTTTTATAGCATTATTAGATGTAGTGAAGAGTGACCTTAAGATAGAGAGTGAACCATCGGTATGTTAGCTACTACAACGTCTACTAGAAATGTATAAAACTATGTCGTTTTATAGCATTATTAGATATAGTGAAGAGTGACCTTAAGATAGAAAGTGAACCATCAGTATGTTAGCTACTATAAAATCTACTAGAAACTTATAAAGATATGTCGTTTTATAGCATTATTAGATATAGTGAAGAGTGACCTTAAGATAGAGAGTGAACCATCGGTATGTTAGCTACTATAACATCTACTAGAAACTTATAAAAATATGTCGTTTTATAGCATTATTAGATATAGTGAAAAGTGACCTTAAGATCGAGAGTGAACCATCAGTATGTTAGCTACTATAAAATCTACTAGAAACTTATAAAGATATGTCGTTTTATAGCATTATTAGATATAGTGAAGAGTGACCTTAAGATAGAGAGTGAACCATTGGTATGTTAGCTACTATAACATCTACTAGAAACTTATAAAGATATGTCGTTTTATAGCATTATTAGATATAGTGAAGAGTGACCTTAAGATAGAGAGTAAACCATCAGTATGTCAGCTATTATAACATCGACTAGAAACTTATATAGATATGTCGTTTTATAGCATTTTCTAAAATAATCATCGAAGTTACTTTGCATAAGTAAGTTGATATGTTCTTGCAACAAACTTATTGTTTTTTTTTGTCTGCGTGGTCAATTTATGACTTATGAAGCATATGATGTGTGACAGTAAACCAGTATTTGATAATCAAGGCCTCCTTAATTTTATGTTCTGCATGTTATGTACTCTTTCCTAGAGAAATGAATCAGTGGAACATAGGATTAACACACTTTTATACAGAATAGCCGTTTTAAATGTTGTTCATTGCAAAGCTGCACAATGAACTACCACGGGATAGAATCATGAATTTTATCGTTATAGGTTTCAATATTACCTTTGAACCACCGAGGGAAATAAGAAACACATTATTGTCCTCGGAATAACATGTAAATATACACACTATCTCTCTCTCGGTATACAAACACACTACCCCAGTATCCTTCTGAATCGCATGTATATAATATTCACACACATTCTCTCGAAAATACATGTATATACATAACGTCTGTCCGGAAATATAGTAATGTGTTAAAGTGTTAGGATAAGAGAATATTCTGTCATTCTAACATTTTATTAGACTAATTCTTCCATGTCATTACAGAATGTAAATTTGAACCTTATGGTAATATTTCACTGATTCCTGATAACAATTGAATAAACCAGGATAAGAATACTTATCATGCTTTAGAATTCCCAGATACTTTTACCAAAGACATGTCATAAGGGTTTTGCTTGAATGAACATATTGATCAAATATAGGGTCTGAAATATCTGTCTTGGTACCCTATGCAGTGTCCTAACTACACAGAAGGAAGCTAGCATATGGTATCAGTTTAGTCTAAAAGAAATTAATTTAAGAGCATTTCACAAAAACACCTTGATAAAAACTGATTTTAACATTATATATTAAGTTTTGATGTAATGCTACGGTCCTATAAACATAGAGAATTATTAGTAGAGCAGAGACTTCGCATAAAAGCTATAGATATGAGTGTTTGTTGGATTCTCTGATCAATTGCTCGAGACTTGAAATGCTCCCCAAACACTGTCAAATATGCTCTAGATCATTAGACCGAGACAGGTAAATTTGAAAATAGGAAGGGAAAAGGCAGAACACTCAAACTCAATGATACTGACGTTAAGTATCTTTATTTATGCAGCCTTCAGAACAGAAGGAAGGCTACCACAGATCTACAGTATCAAGAAGTGTCAACAAGAATGGAATACTTGGGTCATGTTGCAGGTAAAAACTTTTACTTCGATCTCCAAATATTGTCAAGAGATTGAAATTTACTAAAAAGTGCAAAAGCAGACTGTTGATGAATAGAAAAGGGTGTAATAAACTGATAAGTCAAACTTTGAAATATTTTATTCAAAGCACAGCCTGTACGTCTGGTGGAAGAAAAATGAAATATACTTATATCAATGCATAGCACCTACCATTCAGCATGGAGGGAGGCAGTGCGATGGTTGTGGGGCACTTTTCTCTTAAAGCGATGTAAGATATTTGTAAAATAGATGGAATAAAGGACCAGCACAAGTACTACTAGTTTGTATATTATTGGTAAAGGATTCTTCTATCAAGAAGATAACAACAGTCATAAATTACTTAGTTGAGAAAGGGATTGTTGAAGTTATTCAAATGATACAAAGGCTCTCTTAGAGGATTGATTGAGGAGACATTTGATAGATCTAATTTTAACAAATCGAAAGTTATTTCAAATAAACTTTTTGGGATGTATTAAAGACATTTTAAGTAAAATTCTAAAGGACACTTTGATTAAATGTGTTACAACAATACCTGAAAGAGTGTCTGCAGTTGTTAAAGCGGGCACATGAGATATCAACTGTTTGTTGAACTCAGTTACTTTCACTGATTTTCTCCTCTGCTAAATATGAAGGTTAATAAAGTTTTGACGTTTCACCTGTGATTTATTTACTATTGTTCTGTGAAAACAGCCTGAAATCTAAGTTTTGATTTTGCCCTAACGCCTTTGCAAACTACTGTATATATATATACACACTATCTCTCGGTTTGATTTTAATTTTGCACAAAGCTACACGAGGGTTATCTGCACTAGCTATTCCTAATTTAGTAGTTTAAGACTAGAGGGAAGGCAGCTAGCCATCACCACCCACCGCCAACTCTTGGGCTACTCTTACCAACGAATAGTGAGATTGACCACTCTTTAGTACTCTAAACAATACACAGTACTGTAAAATACGTTACATAATCACTTGCAATTTTGTAAATGTATATAAATATAGTATTTAGTTCTGATATTTTACACAAACATATACTTTTTAGACGCGTTTGCATATCTTATTGTTATCTGAACAACGTTAATGATAATTTATACAGTTTATTTTACTTTATTATTTTGCAAACACTGACATGAGGAAACATTGAATAAAATACAACAAACATGAAACATGATTTCTTTTAAAGGCGGAATTTCGGTTCGGTGGAAGTGTACTATTCTTTGTCGTAACTGCGACTTTTATTGTCACATCTGTATCGATAGTTATTGTTATAGTATAGGCCCAATTACAATATTATTTTGTTAAAACAAAGTCAGAAATATAAATTTTGTGACAAAATCAATAAAAAAAAGCTTATCTCTCACCGTGAAGTATAATACGAGTTACAATATCTGATTTTACACATTTGTCTGAATGTTGAAAGTGTCATAGTTACAACACATGGTGGTTATACATTTGTCTGAATGTTGCAAGTGTCACAGTTACAACACCTGGTGGTTATACATTTGTCTGAATGTTGCAAGTGTCACAGTTACAACACCTGGTGGTTATACATTTGTCTGAATGTTGCAAGTGTCACAGTTACAACACCTGGTGGTTACACATTTGTCTGAATGTTGAAAGTGTTACAGTTATTCATTTGTCTGAATGTTGAAAGTGTTACAGTTACAACACCTGGTGGTTATACATTTGTCTGAATGTTGAAAGTGTTACAGTTATTCATTTGTCTGAATGTTGAAAGTGTTACAGTTACAACACCTGGTAGTTATACATTTGTCTGAATGTTGAAAGTGTTACAGTTACACCTGGTAGTTATACATTTGTCTGAATGTTGCAAGTGTTACAGTTACAACACCTGGTGGTTATACATTTGTCTGAATGTTGAAAGTGTTACAGTTACACCTGGTAGTTATACATTTGTCTGAATGTTGAAAGTGTTACAGTTACACCTGGTAGTTATACATTTGTCTGAATGTTGAAAGTGTTACAGTTACACCTGGTAGTTATACATTTGTCTGAATGTTGAAAGTGTTACAGTTACACCTGGTAGTTATACATTTGTCTGAATGTTGAAAGTGTTACAGTTACACCTGGTGGTTATACATTTGTCTGAATGTCGAAAGTGTTACAGTTACACCTGGTAGTTATACATTTGTCTGAATGTTGAAAGTGTTACAGTTACACCTGGTAGTTATACATTTGTCTGAATGTTGAAAGTGTTACAGTTACACCTGGTGGTTATACATTTGTCTGAATGTTGAAAGTGTTACAGTTACACCTGGTAGTTATACATTTGTCTGAATGTTGAAAGTGTTACAGTTACACCTGGTAGTTATACATTTGTCTGAATGTTGAAAGTGTTACAGTTACACCTGGTAGTTATACATTTGTCTGAATGTTGAAAGTGTTACAGTTACACCTGGTAGTTATACATTTGTCTGAATGTTGCAAGTGTTACAGTTACAACACCTGGTAGTTATACATTTGTCTGAATGTTGAAAGTGTTACAGTTACACCTGGTAGTTATACATTTGTCTGAATGTTGAAAGTGTTACAGTTACACCTGGTAGTTATACATTTGTCTGAATGTTGAAAGTGTTACAGTTACACCTGGTAGTTATACATTTCTCTGAATGTTGCAAGTGTTACAGTTACAACACCTGGTGGTTATACATTTGTCTGAATGTTGAAAGTGTTACAGTTACACCTGGTAGTTATACATTTGTCTGAATGTTGAAAGTGTTACAGTTACACCTGGTAGTTATACATTTGTCTGAATGTTGAAAGTGTTACAGTTACACCTGGTAGTTATACATTTGTCTGAATGTTGAAAGTGTTACAGTTACACCTGGTAGTTATACATTTGTCTGAATGTTGCAAGTGTTACAGTTACACCTGGTAGTTATACATTTGTCTGAATGTTGAAAGTGTTACAGTTACACCTGGTAGTTATACATTTGTCTGAATGTTGAAAGTGTTACAGTTACACCTGGTGGTTATACATTTGTCTGAATGTCGAAAGTGTTACAGTTACACCTGGTAGTTATACATTTGTCTGAATGTTGAAAGTGTTACAGTTACACCTGGTAGTTATACATTTGTCTGAATGTTGAAAGTGTTACAGTTACACCTGGTGGTTATACATTTGTCTGAATGTTGAAAGTGTTACAGTTACACCTGGTAGTTATACATTTGTCTGAATGTTGAAAGTGTTACAGTTACACCTGGTAGTTATACATTTGTCTGAATGTTGAAAGTGTTACAGTTACACCTGGTAGTTATACATTTGTCTGAATGTTGCAAGTGTTACAGTTACAACACCTGGTAGTTATACATTTGTCTGAATGTTGAAAGTGTTACAGTTACACCTGGTGGTTATACATTTGTCTGAATGTTGCAAGTGTTACAGTTACAACACCTGGTAGTTATACATTTGTCTGAATGTTGAAAGTGTTACAGTTACACCTGGTAGTTATACATTTGTCTGAATGTTGCAAGTGTTACAGTTACAACACCTGGTGGTTATACATTTGTCTGAATGTTGAAAGTGTTACAGTTACACCTGGTGGTTATACATTTGTCTGAATGTTGCAAGTGTTACAGTTACAACACCTGGTAGTTATACATTTGTCTGAATGTTGCAAGTGTTACAGTTACACCTGGTAGTTATACATTTGTCTGAATGTTGCAAGTGTTACAGTTACACCTGGTAGTTATACATTTGTCTGAATGTTGCAAGTGTTACAGTTACACCTGGTAGTTATACATTTGTCTGAATGTTGAAAGTGTTACAGTTACACCTGGTGGTTATACATTTGTCTGAATGTTGCAAGTGTTACAGTTACAATACATGGTGGTTATACTCAAGCTCTTCACATCTGTTTTATTTCTTACATAAAGAGAAACATTTTAATACATTTCATAATCAATAATATATTTACTTCACCACCCAACATTTCAGTTAATATTATTACGACTTCATTAATGTCTAACATATTAAGTACCTGCAGAGAATTTTCTCTTAAGCTCCTAGTATCTAAACATAGTGTTCAAAAATCTACTAAATCTACAAAAAAAATGTTATAATATGGTGTATTAAAATGCACTAAATCTATAATCAAAATAACGTTGTAATGTAATGTATTAAAATGTACCAGTTCTATGAAAAAATAACGTTTGTCAATATGAAGCATTATTATATATAAAATAATACAAATATATAATAAACCATTCTGTCCAATTACCTTTTCTGAAACATTATTATATATAAAATAATACAAATATATAATAAACCATTCTGTCCAATTACCTTTTCTGAAACATTATTATATATAATATAATACAAATATGTAATAAACCATTCTGTCCAATTACCTTTTCTGAAACATTATTATATATAAAATAACACAAATATGTAATAAACCATTCTGTCCAATTACCTTTTCTGAAACATTATTATATATAAAATAACACAAATATGTAATAAACCATTCTGTCCAATTACCTTTTCTGAAACATTATTATATATAAAATAATACAAATATATAATAAACCATTCTGTCCAATTACCTTTTCTGAAACATTATTATACATAAAATAATACAAATATATAATAAACCATTCTGTCCAATTCCTTTTCTGAAACATTATTATATATAAAATAATACAAATATATAATAAACCATTCTGTCCAATTACCTTTTCTGAAAATTATTATATATAAAATAATACAAATATATAATAAACCATTCTGTCCAATTACCTTTTCTGAAACATTATTATATATAAAATAATACAAATATATAATAAACCATTCTGTCCAATTACCTTTTCTGAAACATTATTATATATAAAATAATACAAATATATAATAAACCATTCTGTCCAATTACCTTTTCTGAAACATTATTATATATAAAATAATAGAAATATATAATAAACCATTCTGTCCAATTACCTTTTCTGAAACATTATTATATATAAAATAATACAAATATATAATAAACCATTCTGTCCAATTACCTTTTCTGAAACATTATTATATATAAAATAATACAAATATATAATAAACCATTCTATCCAATTACCTTTTCTAGTTCTTATTTTTACCTGTTTTTAATTTCCTTCCTTTATTTCTCTTTCATCATTCACCTTTTCCAATTCTAAGTTTGTGATTTTCAGCTTTTTAATTTCCTGGTTAATCTAGGTATAACTAATAAAAATCAAGCACGTTTTGGACATGAACACTGATTAATGTTTCACTTCTTAAATACCATTTTCAACTTAAACATTTTTTTCAGTTCTTTTTTTTAATTCCTGTTTACTTATTTTTACTTGTAGGTTCAACATTTTTACACTTCGACCCCTGTCGTTCTCTCTAAGCTTAATTAATGATTTAGGCTTAACATTATTCTCAGAGGATTTTTCTTGGGCTTTAGATAGATTCTGTTTAAATTTAGTTCTTTCGCTTGGCTTTTGTAGCATAGTAAAAATACAAAAAATATCAAAATATATTTATTCTTGAGCTTTCTCATCAAACGATTGGCAGAACATGTTTTCTAACTCATTTATTTGCGTGTAACTTATAATTGTATTAAAACTCTAATACCGTTTATGTTATGATGACCTTAACTAAGGGACATCAAGAGATTTGTTTGTTTTTGAATTTCGCACAAAGCTACAGAAGGTCCATCCGTCCCAGTTTAGCAGTGTAAGACTAGAGGGAAATCACCACCCCCACCGCCAACTATTGGGCTACTATTTTACCAATGAAAGGTGGAACTGACTGAAAATAATAACGTCACCATGGCTGACAGAACGAGCATGTTTGGGGTGACGCTACCTTCTGATTGCCGGGCGACACATAGAGGGCGGTAAAAGAATGTTTAGTCTAAGTCTATTAAAGAGAAAGGGTGTTCATTACTTTTGTAGTACTTAACACATAAATCTACTGGCCCACTATAATATTTACCTTATTAAACAAAGAAAACAGTTGTCTTTTTCTAAAGTTCGGTTTGTTACAAAATGATAAGATTTTATAAATCAGGAACGTTCGTTAATTTTAAGAAACAATTCCATCTTTCGTGATGACGAGAACCCACTTGAAGTAAAATATATCTCTGGACGTCTGGTATGGGTACTAACACCTTTACTAATAAAGCAAACCTTCTTAGGTCATCTTTTGTTAACCTGAATATGACTTAAGGTCTGCTTTATTAGTAAAATGTTAATACCCATACCAGACGTCCTGAAATAAATTTTTACTTCTATCTTTGTTTCTGATCTCTTATTAAACTTATCGATACTAATTTATGACTCTGTCTATCAGTTTAAAATCATCAAGGTTTATTTTAGAAATATCGCATTCTTTCGTAATTAAACACAAATATAATATTATTGTTTTTTGGAATGGTAATATTAGTAAATATGGCTATTATAAAGTTCTTAAGTTGTACTCTGTTCCCTGTTGGGACAGTGGTAAGTATGGATTTACAACGTGTTCTATTTCCCTCGGTAGACATAGTAGATATCCCGATTTGACTTTGCTATAAGGAAAACACTAGCATACTCTACTATAAAGTTATCCAAATTTGAGGAATTGTTAAATATTTTTGGAAACATAGTAACTTTTATAACATTAGTTTGTTTTATAAGCCAGAAGTTACTTCAGTGATATACTTACATGACCAATGTAAATATTTGTAACGTAAAACGCACTGTACTGCAATGTATATATATATATATATATATTAAGTCGTCATATACCGTTACAATCGCAGCAGTGTTAAGCACGTGAATTTGTTATCGAAAAACGACATTTTCAAATTGCCATTATGTGTAACTGGGTGTAACTAAATAAGTGTGAGTTTGAGAAAAAAGACAGATAAATTTAAATAAACAATGAAAACTTAATCAAATCGCTATAATATAAAAATGTCTGAGTTAAATCAACACCAAACAGATGGTATTAAATCTCACTGATTAAAAACTATCAGAATATTTCGTCCTTTAAATTTGATTATAAAATTTTTTTCACAAAATTGATAAAAGCGGAGGAAGAGATTTTTTTCTAATCTAATTTAGATACAGATTGATATATAGTCCAAGAATCATGTGCCAATCATAACTTATGCCAAAACATTGTTCTGACTTTCGTTGTTGTCTTTGTTCATGTCCAAAGTATATAAAAACTGATAAGAATCTGTAAATCAGAACTTGTTACGTTGGATATTAAAACCTATGTTGTGATCAGCTGAAAGTGTGAATACAGTTTTAGGAACAAATGTTGTACCAGATATAGTTTTAAGCTTTTTCAATAACACTTTTATCAGAAACCTACTTGGTAAGATACCTTGAAACTGCGGGAACATAATAAGTTTTATTAACACAACTACACTTCACGAACCATTTTTTATAGTTGGATAGCCCGGTATGGCCGAGCGTGCTCAGGCGTGCGACTCGTAATCCGAGGGTCGCGGGTTCGCATCCCAGTCGCGCTAAACATGCTGGCCCTTTTAGCCGTGGGGGCGTTATAATGTGACGGTCAATCCCACTATTCGTTGGTAAAAGAGTAGCCCAAGAGTTGGCGGTGGGTGGTGATGACTAGCTGCCTTCCCTCTAGTCTTACACTGCAAAATTTGGGACGGCTAAGGTTTATCCTCCTGGTTGGGGGTTGTGCAGTGAGCTAACAATCTACTCACTTAAAAACCAGCATGTGATTGCGGCCCTATGTTCCTTCAAGGAATCGAGAGGTATAAATAATAATAATAATAATTTATAGTTGGATAAGAGTCATCAATCAATGATAATACAAACAACTGAAGATTAGCTGAGCCACTGTGGTGGTGAAACAACTTTTTTTTTTTTTTTTTTTACAATCCATTCTCTTTCACGTGAAAATAAC
The DNA here is from genome assembly GCF_004210375.1 of Tachypleus tridentatus. Classification (NCBI taxonomy): domain Eukaryota; kingdom Metazoa; phylum Arthropoda; class Merostomata; order Xiphosura; family Limulidae; genus Tachypleus; species Tachypleus tridentatus. The sequence continues at coordinate 6,469,505 of NC_134837.1, forward strand.
TTAAAAAGAGATATTTGTTGTTTTATTTTTTTAAGAAATCACGTTAATTTCTGTACGGATTGAAAACAAGAAACTTGAATTTTTTGAGGTTTTTCAGAACGTAAGAAGGTGCATGATTTGTATTTGTTACCTTAACTGAGATAGTGACTTTACGATTGTCAAACCACAGACCGGTTTTGATAAGGTGTTTGATGTAATTCAAGTTGTATTTTTCGGGATAGTCTCCCCACCGAGGTCCATCGTCACTTTGAGCTGATCTTAGTTTGACGGGAAACTCTTTCAAAGGGAAACACCATGAACAGTGCCAGCCGCTTGTCTCCGATGACGAACCAATCGACCAAGGCCTATATCTTTGTCTAATGGAAATGTTCTTGAACGTTTTAGGACTTATCACTTCCGGACGTCTCCGCAATAAAATGGCGTCGTTGTGATATGCCTGCTGTAGAAACCCGACAGTGCATATAGTTGACAGTTTAATGGCACGTTTCTTATTTTGCCAAAAGAATCCATATATATTCCACCGATACCATAAAGAGATCGGCTCACCAAATCCATCGTAAAATTTCAAAAATATTACATCATCCGCACGAGGTATTTCATCTGCATCATTTAGAATAAAAAGATCAGACTTCTTTATTCCCTTCAGACGTTTTAGGCCCTCTTTACTAAGATACGTTCGAATATAATCATCTGCAATCCAACCATTTTTGTATCCACCAGGAGGAAAATGGTCAAGAAACACATATAGAAACTTATGCTGAAATTCTTTCAAAAATCCGTCGTGAAGTCTTTCCAGTAACCACAATGGTTTCTTTTCTCCAAATGTTGTATATGAGGATTCGCAAATTAAAATACGTCAACAACGTCTTTCAGCTCGTGCACTCGTATTTCAAGGAGTTCGAACTCGTTATTAATGTTGATTGCGTTAATAACTCTTCTAGAGTTTTGTCTTCTAGTGATGTTATTTTTCATTTGAGCCAAAAAAGGCTGAGATAGAAATGCCGATCGTGGTATTCCACAGTCGCTTCCAGCCCATCTGGGATAGCAAGAACAGCCATCTGAAACTGGATCTGTCAGGTTTGTTCCATACGTAAAACATGACTTATTATTCACCGAAACAAAAGCACTTACTGATGTCTCTGGTAAACTGAAGTAAGTTACATTATTAAAGAAGGTATAGTTTAAGTAACTGTAGGATTTCAGCTTCGGAGAGAGGTTTCCATTTGCGTTTTGGGTTTTTATAGAACATAACACTGTGTACAAAACGTTATTTCTTAAATAAAATATGTAAAGACATATCAGTGCTAAAACTGACAATATTTTTATCAAAATGCACACACGTTTCCGACAACACAGAAAACACATCGTTTTCACTTCTGAAAAAAAGAAAAGACAACAAACATTATTGGAAAACTGCATTAAGACTTATATAGCTTCATATAAACATTAAGACTTATATAGCTTCATATAAACATTAAGACTTATACAGCTTCAAATAAGCATTAAACTTATATAGCTTCATATAAACATTAAGACTTATATAGCTTCATATAAACATTAAGACTTATACAGCTTCAAATAAGCATTAAACTTATATAGCTTCATATAAACATTAAGACTTATATAGCTTCATATAAACATTAAGAATTATATAGCTTCATATAAACATTAAGACTTATATAGCTTCAAATAAACATTAAGACTTATATAGCTTCATATAAACATTAAGACTTATATAGCTTCATATAAACATTAAGACTTATATAGCTTCATATAAACATTAAGACTTATATAGCTTCATATAAACATTAAGACTTATATAGCTTCAAATAAACATTAAGACTTATATAGCTTCAAATCAACAATAAGACTTATATAGCTTCATATAAACATTAAGAATTATATAGCTTCATATAAACAAATCCAATACTTTGTCTTACCGATTGTTAAATTTATTTTTATACTTTCACACATAACTTATCATTATTTTATTTATTTATTTTATTTATTATTTAACTGTATTCTAGAAGGTGGTAATAATTAAAACTTCATCTATTTCAAAACCCAACCTTTACAGTGTTAGATGTACAAAAACGTACAAATAAAATATTGTTAAAATACAGAGTGTGTTATTGGATACAAAAACCAAATGTACGAAATGTGTTAATGTCAGAATAAACAAAGAAACAGAAGCGTAAGGGTGTTAATAGAACACATGACTTATTAACGTAAGGGTGTTAATAGAACACATGACTTATTAACATAAGGGTGTTAATAGAACATACGACTTATTAACGTAAGGACGTTAATAGAACACATGACTTATTAACATAAGGGTGTTAATAGAACACACGACTTATTAACGTAAGGACGTTAATAGAACACATGACTTATTAACATAAGGGTGTTAGTTGCTTCAGAATTTGTGATCAGGTTTTCTCTCACTCTGCACACCAGAACTGAGACTCATCATTACAACTTACGTTTTACTCCAGAAGTAGATCTCGTTGGATATTTATAGGTGGTTCTTGTGAAGATTTCAGATATGCAAATCTGGCTTATGTATGATTTTTTTTATACCAGAGCCCTACCTGGCTTCTTTAGAACCTTTACAAATAAGTTAACTGAGAAACTCTCCTTTGGTCTGGGATGGTATGTCATGACAATTTTAAGTGTTAATAGGCTTTGGTCTCTCTGCCTTTAAGGAAGTGTTATTACTACTGGCATTCTGACTATAAGCTATCCTGTTGCAAAGTCATATTGTTTTTCATAGCTACCATGTATAATACTTTAACAATATCACTCCTCATAAACGTCTGTGAAGACTTTAGCAGTTTCCTCTTTCACTTTAGTGATGTCAGAGATCAGTGTTCAGCCGATAGAATTGTGTTGGATTCGATGAAGACTACCGTTTCGGATACCTGGTATAGTTTTATACGACTTGATAAATACATTTATGTGATGGTCTTACAGTGTAACTGATTTGCTTTCTGTTTAAGAGCTCTGAATCTTATGCATAATTGCTCACGAGACAGTCATAAATATTATGTTGGTGACTGTCAATTTTTAGTATATTGCCCACAGCAATTCAAACACAGTCTCTTTTATAGCCTTCAGCTCATTTATTACAATGCTCCTAGAAAGCTTGAGTGTTCATCAACCCTTATGTAGAATGCTGTTGTTATTACGAGATTATGAATACTAGGTTAGCTTTTTTGCTATCTGATGACAATGGTCTTTAAATAGATGTTAATAATCGCTTTCTGGTTCACACACAATCCATTCTTTATGCTGACATCATTATAATCAGTGGTCTAGATGTTTATTCTGTAATGGACTCTCTCATGTAGTTGGGTTCAACCTGTACTAGTTATAAATGAAGTTATTTACTATCGGTATATTTTGTTATACGCAGGTTAACGAGGCATCATCTCGATGAAAGTTATGTAAATAACAAAGAAACAACTTGGAGACCAGAAAACACAAAACATATATTAAATTGAACAAATTTTGAATGTTTACATTCGTAGTGCTTTCTCTAATATTTCGATATCTCATTAATAATTCCTCTACTATACTTTTTAAAATCTCTACAGTACTCAGTAAATCAAAACGTATCTTAGCTCCTACGAGATCCTCTGTCATGACATATTATATAATAGATATATTACTAGACGAAGCTGAGAAAGCATTTAGGCTTACATGAAAATTTAGTAAAGTTCTCTAGAGACGTTAAAAATGACATCTCAAAAGATTCAATAAAGAGTGTAAGAACCTTCTTATTTTTGTTTTCTTCTCTTCTTGGTTCTTCATTTGAAATCATGGCTATTTACACTTAATTAATCGGGTCTTCACGTCATTATAGGAGGAACCCAAACCCTAACCATAGCACGTGTTTCATCGCTTTTGATTAGTTGTTATCGTTGTTATAAGACAAACCGAAATCATAATTACTGTTTCTGAGTTCTGATTGCTTATTTCTTACATACTAATAAAATACCGTATCAGCACTGGGACAGCTGCCTTACATACTTTTTTCTCTATTTTTATCACGTCCTTGTCTGTATCTCTGAAACTCCCGGATCCAGACCATTTGATCTCCACTCTGCACATGTAGGGGGCTTAAGTTCAGTGCTTTCCATTTCGTCATTACCTTAACTCTAAACTCCGCCTTACACGTGGTGTAAGATAACCGTCGATATATTGATGGTACACCCAAAAATTTCTCGTTAATGCGTCGATTCAATGGCTACTGGCACCCTTGGTAAGATGCCTGGCAGGTTTTCTCTCTTCTGTTTTGTTTTTATCCAATGATAGGGGCTTCAAATGTATTTCCAATTTAACATGTGTTTCTTGGCTCTAAGTTTCTTCATGCCTTTATTCAACGACCCAGTTTTCATATTTATAATAGCACACAAATTTTATCATTACTTTATTTGGTAAAGTGGTAGGTACTGTTATATGTTTTATGGAATTTCATTCTTTGTAACTATTACCAACCGAATTTTACACCAAACGTTTACTAAGAAGCAATTACTTTCTCCACATGTGAAAATAAGGGGATCTGGTTGTGACAGTTACCTCAGTGGTGGTTCCATCGTACATCTCTACAAATAATTTTTTTTCTAATGGCCTCTTATAAATCTCCTCCTTTCTGGGGCCCGCATGCTCTCTGTCGAGCTGAAATGTTGAAACTCAAAAAAATAAGTGGTTTTATGATGTGATGTATGATATTTTTATTCCAGGCGTCTAGTATAGAAGTTTAGTTATTAATATTGATGCCCCTGAGAATTATGAGGTGTGAAAAGCTTGTATATACACTCTAAAGAGTGTAACAGTATCAAACAAATATACTGTGTTTTTCAATTTTACCTAGCAACCACACTGTTCATTGATAGTGCATAATCCAGAATAAAACAGATAAGACTATGGAAGAACATAATATCCAGGTTGAAGCAGATTAGATTCTGATGAGGCGTAATCCAGGGTGAAGCAGATAAGACTTTAGTAGTGCTATTGCATATGTCAGGATAAAGTAGATGAGACTTTGGTAGTGCATAATACACGATGAAGTAAGTAAAATACTAGTAGTGCATAATACAGGATGTAGAAAGTCAGGTATTAGTAGTGCACAATACAAGATGAAGCAAGTCAGATATTATTAGTGCATAATACAGGATGAAGCAAGTAAGATACTAGTAGTGCATAATACAGGATTAAGTAAGTGAGACATTGGTAGTGCATAATACAGAAAGAAGTAAGTGAGACTTTGGTAGTGCATGATACAGGATAAAATAAGTGAAACATTGGCAGTGCATGATACAGGATGAAGTAAGTGAAACATTGGTAGTGCATAATACAAGATGAAGTAAGTGAGACATTGGTAGTGCATAATACAGGATGAAGTAAGACATTAGTAGTGCATAATACAGGATGAAGTAAGTTAGACATTGGTAGTGCATAATACCGGATGAAGTGAGACATTGGTAATGCATAATACAGAATGAATTAAGTGAGACATTGGTAGTGCATAATACAGGATGAAGTGAGACATTGGTAGAGCATAATACAGGATGAAGTAAGTATGACATTGGTAGTGCATAAAACAGGATGAAGTAAGTGAGACATTGGTAGTGCATAATACAGGATGAAGTAAGTGACACATTGGTAATGCATAATACACGATGAAGTAAGTGACACATTGATTGTGCATGATACAGAATGAAATAGGTGAGATATTAGAAATGCATAATACAAGATGAAGTAAGTGAGATATTAGTAGTGCATAATACAGAATATAGAAAGTGAGATATTAGTAGTGCATAATATAGGATGAAGTAAGTGAGATATTAGTGGTGCATAATACAGGATGAAGTAAGTAAGACATTGGTAGTGCATAATACAGGATGAAGTAAGTGAGACATTGGGAGAGTATAATACAGGATGAAGTAAGTGAGACATTGGTAGTGCATAATACAGGATGAAGTAAGTATGACAATGGTAGTGCATAATACAGAATGAAGTAAGTGAGACTTTGGTGGTGCATAATACAGGATGAAGTAAGTTAGACATTTGTAGTGCATAATACAGAATGAAGTAAGTGAGACTTTGGTGGTGCATAATACAGGATGAAGTGAGACATTGGTAGTGCATAATACAGGATGAAGTAAGTAAGATACTGATAGTGCATAATACAGGATGAAGTAAGTGAGACATTGGTAGTGCATAATACAAGATGAAGTAAGTAAGACATTGGTAGTGCAAAATACAAGATGAAGCCAGTCAGATATTTGTAGTGCAAAATACAAGATGAAGCCAGTCAGATATTAGTAGTGCATAATATAGGACGAAGGAAGTAAGATACTAGTAGTGCATAATTCAGGATGGAGTAAGTAAGACATCGATAGTGCATAATACAAGATGAAGTAAGTGAGACATTGGTAGTGCATAATACAAGATGAAGTAAATAAGACATTGGTAGTGCACAATACTAGAAGAAGCAAGTCAGATATTAGTAGTGTATAATACAGGATTGAAGCAAGTCAGATATTAGTAGTGTATAATACAGGATGAAGCAAGTAAGATACTAGTAGTGCATAATACAGGATGAATTAAGTAAGATACTAGTAGTGCATAATACAGGATGAAGTAAGTGAGACATTGGTAGTGCATAAATCAGGATGAAGTAAGACATTGGTAGTACATAATACAAGATGAAGTAAGAGAGATATTGGTAGTGCATAATACAGGATGAAGTAAGATATTGGTAGTGCATAATACAGGATGAAGTAAGTGAGATATTGGTAGTGCATGATACAGGATGAAGTAAGTAAGATACTAATAGTGCATAATACAGGATGAAGTAGGTGAGACATTGGTAGTGCATAATACAAGATGAAGTAAGTGAGACATTGGTAGTGCATGGTACAGGATGAAGTGAGACATTGGTAGTGCATAATACAAGATGAAGTAACTGAGACATTGGTAGTGCATAATACAGGATGAAGTAAATAAGACATTGGTAGTGCACAATACTAGAAGAAGCAAGTCAGATATTAGTAGTGTATAATACAGGATTGAAGCAAGTCAGATATTAGTGTATAATACAGGATGAAGCAAGTAAGATACTAGTAGTGCATAATACAGGATGAATTAAGTAAGATACTAGTAGTGCATAATACAGGATGAAGTAAGTAAGACATTGGTAGTGCATAAATCAGGATGAAGTAAGAGATTGGTAGTACATAATACAAGATGAAGTAAGTGAGATATTGGTAGTGCATGATACAGGATGAAGTAAGTAAGATACTAATAGTGCATAATACAGGATGAAGTAAGTGAGACATTGGTAGTGCATAATACAAGATGAAGTAAGTGAGACATTGGTAGTGCATGGTACAGGATGAAGTGAGACATTGGTAGTGCATAATACAAGATGAAGTAAGTGAGACATTGGTAGTGCATGGTACAGGATGAAGTGAGACATTGGTAGTGCATAATACAAGATGAAGTAACTGAGACATTGGTAGTGCATAATACAGGATGAAGTGAGACATTGGTAGTGCATAATACAAGATGAAGTAAGTGAGACATTGGTAGTGCATAAAACAGGATGAAGTAAGTGAGACATTGGTAGTGCATAATACAGGATGAAGTAAGTGACACATTGGTAATGCATAATACACGATGAAGTAAGTGACACATTGATAGTGCATAATACAGAATGAAATAAGTGAGATATTAGAAATGCATAATACAAGATGAAGTAAGTGAGATATTAGTAGTGCATAATACAGAATATAGAAAGTGAGATATTAGTAGTGCATAATATAGGATGAAGTAAGTGAGATATTAGTGGTGCATAATACAGGATGAAGTAAGTAAGACATTGGTAGTGCATAATACAGGATGAAGTAAGTAAGACATTGGTAGTGCATAATACAGAATGAAGTAAGTGAGACTTTGGTGGTTCATAATACAGGATGAAGTAAGTAAGATACTAATAGTGCATAATACAGGATGAAGTAAGTGAGACATTGGGAGAGTATGATACAGGATGAAGTAAGTGAGACATTGGTAGTGCATAATACAGGATGAAGTAAGTATGACATTGGTAGTGCATAATACAGAATGAAGTAAGTGAGACTTTGGTGGTGCATAATACAGGATGATGTAAGTTAGACATTGGTAGTGCATAATACAGGATGAAGTAAGTGAAACATTGGTAGTGCATAATACAGGATGAAGTGAGACATTGGTAGTGCATAATACAGGATGAAGTAAGTGAGATATTGGTAGTGCATGATACAGGATGAAGTAAGTGAGACATTGGTAGTGCATAATACAAGATGAAGCCAGTCAGATATTAGTAGTGCATAATATAGGACGAAGGAAGTAAGATACTAGTAGTGCATAATTCAGGATGGAGTAAGTAAGACATTGATAGTGCATGATACAAGATGAAGTAAGTGAGACATTGGTAGTGCATAATACCGGATGAAGTGAGACATTGGTAGTGCATAATACAAGATGAAGTAAATAAGACATTGGTAGTGCACAATACTAGAAGAAGCAAGTCAGATATTAGTAGTGTATAATACAGGATTGAAGCAAGTCAGATATTAGTAGTGTATAATACAGGATGAAGCAAGTAAGATACTAGTAGTGCATAATACAGGATGAATTAAGTAAGATACTAGTAGTGCATAATAGAAGATGAAGTAAGTGAGACATTGGTAGTGCATAATATAGGATGAAGTAAGTGAGACATTGGTAGTGCATAATACAGAATGAAGTAAGTGAGACTTTGGTACTGCATAATACAGGATGAAGTAAGTGAGACATTGGTATTACATAATACACGATGAAGTAAGTAAGATACTAATAGTGCATAATACAGGATGAAGTGAGACATTGGTAGTGCATAATACAAGATGAAGTAAATAAGACATTGGTAGTGCACAATACAAGATGAAGCATGTCAGATGTTAGTAGTGTATAATACAGGATGGAAGCAAGTCAGATATTAGTAGTGTATAATACAGGATGAAGCAAGTAAGATACTAGTAGTGCATAATACAGGATGAAGTAAGTAAGATACTAGTAGTGCATAATAGAAGATGAAGTAAGTGAGACATTGGTAGTGCATAATATAGGATGAAGTAAGTGAGATATTAGTAGTGCATAATACAGGATGAAGTAAGTGAGACATTGGTAGTGCATAATACAGAATGAAGTAAGTGAGACTTTGGTAGTGCATAATACAGGATGAAGTAAGTGAGACATTGGTAGTGCATAATACACGATGAAGTAAGTAAGATATTAATAGTGCATAATACAGGATGAAGTGAGAAATTGGTAGTGCATTATAAAAGATGAGGTAAGTAAGACATTGGTAGTGCATAATACAGGATTAGGTAAGTGAGATATTGGTAGTGCATAATACAGGATGAAGTAAGACATTGGTAGTGCATAATACAGGATGAAGTAAGTGAGATATTGGTAGTGCATGATACAGGATGAGTAAGTAAGATAGTAATAGTGCATAATACAGGATGAAGTAAGTGAGACATTGGTAGTGCATAATACAAGATGAAGTAAGTGAGACATTGGTAGTGCATGGTACAGGATGAAGTGAGACATTGGTAGTGCATAATACAAGATGAAGTAACTGAGACATTGGTAGTGCATAATACAAGATGAAGTAAGTAAGACATTGGTAGTGCATAAAACAGGATGAAGTAAGTGAATCATTGGTAGTGCATAATACAGGATGAAGTAAGTGACACATTGATAGTGCATGATACAGGATTAAGTAAGTGAGACATTGGTAGTGCATAATACAGAATGAAATAAGTGAGATTTTAGAAATGCATAATACAAGATGAAGTAAGTGAGATATTGGTAGTGCATGATACAGGATGAAGTAAGATATTGGTAGTGCATAATACAGGATGAAGTAAGTGAGATATTGGTAGTGCATGATACAGGATGAAGTAAGTAAGATACTAATAGTGCATAATACAGGATGAAGTAAGTGAGACATTGGTAGTGCATAATACAGAATGAAATAAGTGAGATTTTAGAAATGCATAATACAAGATGAAGTAAGTGAGATATTGGTAGTGCATGATACAGGATGAAGTAAGTGAGACATTGGTAGTGCATAATACAAGATGAAGTAAGTGAGACATTGGTAGTGCATGGTACAGGATGAAGTGAGACATTGGTAGTGCATAATACAAGATGAAGTAACTGAGACATTGGTAGTGCATAATACAGGATGAAGTGAGACATTGGTAGTGCATAATACAAGATGAAGTAAGTGAGACATTGGTAGTGCATAAAACAGGATGAAGTAAGTGAGACATTGGTAGTGCATAATACAAGATGAAGTAAGTAAGACATTGGTAGTGCAAAATACAAGATGAAGCCAGTCAGATATTTGTAGTGCAAAATACAAGTTGAAGCCAGTCAGATATTAGTAGTGCATAATATAGGACGAAGGAAGTAAGATACTAGTAGTGCATAATTCAGGATGGAGTAAGTAAGACATCGATAGTGCATAATACAAGATGAAGTAAGTGAGACATTGGTAGTGCATAATACAAGATGAAGTAAATAAGACATTGGTAGTGCACAATATTAGAAGAAGCAAGTCAGATATTAGTAGTGTATAATACAGGATGAAGCAAGTAAGATACTAGTAGTGCATAATACAGGATGAATTAAGTAAGATACTAGTAGTGCATAATACAGGATGAAGTAAGTGAGACATTGGTAGTGCATAAATCAAGATGAAGTAAGACATTGGTAGTACATAATACAAGATGAAGTAAGTGAGATATTGGTAGTGCATGATACAGGATGAAGTAAGTAAGATACTAATAGTGCATAATACAGGATGAAGTAAGTGAGAGATTGGTAGTGCATAATACAAGATGAAGTAAGTGAGACATTGGTAGTGCATGGTACAGGATGAAGTGAGACATTGGTAGTGCATAATACAAGATGAAGTAAGTGAGACATTGGTAGTGCATGGTACAGGATGAAGTGAGACATTGGTAGTGCATGGTACAGGATGAAGTGAGACATTGGTAGTGCATAATACAAGATGAAGTAAGTGAGACATTGGTAGTGCATAAAACAGGATGAAGTAAGTGAGACATTGGTAGTGCATAATACAGGATGAAGTAAGTGACACATTGGTAATGCATAATACACGATGAAGTAAGTGACACATTGATAGTGCATAATACAGAATGAAATAAGTGAGATATTAGAAATACATAATACAAGATGAAGTAAGTGAGATATTAGTAGTGCATAATACAGAATATAGAAAGTGAGATATTAGTAGTGCATAATATAGGATGAAGTAAGTGAGATATTAGTGGTGCATAATACAGGATGAAGTAAGTGAGACATTGGTAGTGCATAAATCAAGATGAAGTAAGACATCGGTAGTACATAATACAAGATGAAGTAAGTGAGATATTGGTAGTTACATGATACAGGATGAAGTAAGTAAGATACTAATAGTGCATAATACAGGATGAAGTAAGTGAGACATTGGTAGTGCATAATACAAGATGAAGTAAGTGAGACATTGGTAGTGCATGGTACAGGATGAAGTGAGACATTGGTAGTGCATAATACAAGATGAAGTAAGTGAGACATTGGTAGTGCATGGTACAGGATGAAGTGAGACATTGGTAGTGCATGGTACAGGATGAAGTGAGACATTGGTAGTGCATAATACAAGATGAAGTAAGTGAGACATTGGTAGTGCATAAAACAGGAAAAGTAAGTGAGACATTGGTAGTGCATAATACAGGATGAAGTAAGTGACACATTGGTAATGCATAATACACGATGAGTAAGTGACACATTGATAGTGCATAATACAGAATGAAATAAGTGAGACATTGGTAGTGCATAATACCGGATGAAGTGAGACATTGGTAGTGCATAATACAGAATATAGAAAGTGAGATATTAGTAGTGCATAATATAGGATGAAGTAAGTGAGATATTAGTGGTGCATAATACAGGATGAAGTAAGTAAGACATTGGTAGTGCATAATACAGGATGAAGTAAGTAAGACATTGGTAGTGCATAATACAGAATAAGTAAGTGAGACTTTGGTGGTTCATAATACAGGATAGAAGTAAGTAAGATACTAATAGTGCATAATACAGGATGAAATAAGTGAGACATTGGGAGAGTATAATACAGGATGAAGTAAGTGAGACATTGGTAGTGCATAATACAGGATGAAGTAAGTATGACATTGGTAGTGCATAATACAGAATGAAGTAAGTGAGACTTTGGTGGTGCATAATACAGGATGAAGTAAGTTAGACATTGGTAGTGCATAATACAGGATGAAGTAAGTGAAACATTGGTAGTGCATAATACAGGATGAAGTGAAGACATTAGTGAGTGCATAATACAGGATGAAGTAAGTGAGATATTGGTAGTGCATGATACAGGATGAAGTAAGTGAAGACATTGGTAGTGCATAATACAAGATGAAACCAGTCAGATATTAGTAGTGCATAATATAGGACGAAGGAAATAAGATACTAGTAGTGCATAATTCAGGATGGAGTAAGTAAGACATTGATAGTGCATGATACAAGATGAAGTAAGTGAGACATTGGTAGTGCATAATACCGGATGAAGTGAGACATTGGTAGTGCATAATACAAGATGAAGTAAATAAGACATTGGTAGTGCACAATACTAGAAGAAGCATGTCAGATATTAGTAGTGTATAATACAGGATTGAAGCAAGTCAGATATTAGTAGTGTATAATACAGGATGAAGCAAGTAAGATACTAGTAGTGCATAATACAGGATGAATTAAGTAAGATACTAGTAGTGCATAATAGAAGATGAAGTAAGTGAGACATTGGTAGTGCATAATATAGGATGAAGTAAGTGAGACATTGGTAGTGCATAATACAGAATGAAGTAAGTGAGACTTTGGTACTGCATAATACAGGATGAAGTAAGTGAGACATTGGTATTACATAATACACGATGAAGTAAGTAAGATACTAATAGTGCATAATACAGGATGAAGTGAGACATTGGTAGTGCATAATACAAGATGAAGTAAATAAGACATTGGTAGTGCACAATACAAGATGAAGCATGTCAGTTGTTAGTAGTGTATAATACAGGATGGAAGCAAGTCAGATATTAGTAGTGTATAATACAGGATGAAGCAAGTAAGATACTAGTAGTGCATAATAGAAGATGAAGTAAGTGAGACATTGGTAGTGCATAATATAGGATGAAGTAAGTGAGATATTAGTAGTGCATAATACAGGATGAAGTAAGTGAGATATTGGTAGTGCATAATACAGAATGAAGTAAGTGAGACTTTGGTAGTGCATAATACAGGATGAAGTAAGTGAGACATTGGTAGTGCATAATACACGATGAAGTAAGTAAGATATTAATAGTGCACGATACAAGATGAAGCCAGTCAGATATTAGTAGTGCATAATATAGGACGAAGCAAGTAAGATACTAATAGTGCATAATTCAGGATGGAGTAAGTAAGACATTGATAGTGCATAATACAAGATGAAGTAAGTGAGACATTGTTAGTGCATAATACAGGATGAAGTGAGACATTGGTAGTGCATAATACAGAATAAAGTAAGTGAGATATTAGTAGTGCATAATACAAGATGAAGTAAGTGAGAAATTGGTAGTGCATAATACAGGAAGAAGTAAGTGAGACATTGGTAGTGCATAATACAGGATGAAGTAAGTGACACATTGGTAATGCATAATACACGATGAAGTAAGTGACACATTGATAGTGCATAATACAGAATGAAATAAGTGAGACATTGGTAGTGCATAATACCGGATGAAGTGAGACATTGGTAGTGCATAATACAGAATATAGAAAGTGAGATATTAGTAGTGCATAATATAGGATGAAGTAAGTGAGATATTAGTGGTGCATAATACAGGATGAAGTAAGTAAGACATTGGTAGTGCATAATACAGGATGAAGTAAGTAAGACATTGGTAGTGCATAATACAGAATGAAGTAAGTGAGACTTTGGTGGTTCATAATACAGGATGAAGTAAGTAAGATACTAATAGTGCATAATACAGGATGAAGTAAGTGAGACATTGGGAGAGTATGATACAGGATGAAGTAAGTGAGACATTGGTAGTGCATAATACAGGATGAAGTAAGTATGACATTGGTAGTGCATAATACAGAATAAATAAGTGAGACTTTGGTGGATTCATAATACAGGATGAAGTAAGTTAGACATTGGTAGTGCATAATACAGGATGAAGTAAGTGAAACATTGGTAGTGCATAATACAGGATGAAGTGAGACATTGGTAGTGCATAATACAGGATGAAGTAAGTGAGATATTGGTAGTGCATGATACAGGATGAAGTAAGTGAGACATTGGTAGTGCATAATACAAGATGAAGCCAGTCAGATATTAGTAGTGCATAATATAGGACGAAGGAAGTAAGATACTAGTAGTGCATAATTCAGGATGGAGTAAGTAAGACATTGATAGTGCATGATACAAGATGAAGTAAGTGAGACATTGGTAGTGCATAATACCGGATGAAGTGAGACATTGGTAGTGCATAATACAAGATGAAGTAAATAAGACATTGGTAGTGCACAATACTAGAAGAAGCAAGTCAGATATTAGTAGTGTATAATACAGGATTGAAGCAAGTCAGATATTAGTAGTGTATAATACAGGATGAAGCAAGTAAGATACTAGTAGTGCATAATACAGGATGAATTAAGTAAGATACTAGTAGTGCATAATAGAAGATGAAGTAAGTGAGACATTGGTAGTGCATAATATAGGATGAAGTAAGTGAGACATTGGTAGTGCATAATACAGAATGAAGTAAGTGAGACTTTGGTACTGCATAATACAGGATGAAGTAAGTGAGACATTGGTATTACATAATACACGATGAAGTAAGTAAGATACTAATAGTGCATAATACAGGATGAAGTGAGACATTGGTAGTGCATAATACAAGATGAAGTAAATAAGACATTGGTAGTGCACAATACAAGATGAAGCATGTCAGATGTTAGTAGTGTATAATACAGGATGGAAGCAAGTCAGATATTAGTAGTGTATAATACAGGATGAAGCAAGTAAGATACTAGTAGTGCATAATAGAAGATGAAGTAAGTGAGACATTGGTAGTGCATAATATAGGATGAAGTAAGTGAGATATTAGTAGTGCATAATACAGGATGAAGTAAGTGAGATATTGGTAGTGCATAATACAGAATGAAGTAAGTGAGACTTTGGTAGTGCATAATACAGGATGAAGTAAGTGAGACATTGGTAGTGCATAATACGATGAAGTAAGTAAAGATATTAATAGTGCACGATACAAGATGAAGCCAGTCAGATATTAGTAGTGCATAATATAGGACGAAGCAAGTAAGATACTAATAGTGCATAATTCAGGATGGAGTAAGTAAGACATTGATAGTGCATAATACAAGATGAAGTAAGTGAGACATTGTTAGTGCATAATACAGGATGAAGTGAGACATTGGTAGTGCATAATACAGAATAAAGTAAGTGAGATATTAGTAGTGCATAATACAAGATGAAGTAAGTGAGAAATTGGTAGTGCATAATACAGGATGTAGTAAGTGAGACATTGGTAGTGCATAATACAGGATGAAGTGAGACATTGGTAGTGCATAATACAGAATAAAGTAAGTGAGATATTAGTAGTGCATAATACAAGATGAAGTAAGTGAGAAATTGGTAGTGCATAATACAGGATGTAGTAAGTGAGACATTGGTAGTGCATAATACAGGATGAAGTGAGATATTGGTAGTGCATAATACAGGATGAAGTAAGTGAGATATTGTTAGAGTATAATACAGGATGAAGTAAGTGAAACAGTATGAGCGTTACTTCCTCTTGCAAGTTTCAACTTTTGGTAGTTCTGGTTATCATATGGTTGGTAAAGTTAAGTTTTTTATCAAAAGTGTTTCACGAATGCTTCTTCTTGAGAGATAGTAGTGATGGTATTGATTTATTCATATCAGCAGGTGCATAATATAATAGGATTTATGACCATTACTGTATTATTTTAGAACTATTAATTCACGCTGTTAGAGCTGGTTATATTTATATTTTGGTTTCAGCTTTGATAGAGACTCTTTTACATTAAAATATAATCAGCAAAGTTTATCAGACGGAATATGGTTGGACTATTATAATTAAGGTAAGATTGGTGATCCTTTATTAAGAGTGGCGATCCTTTAGAAAGAGTCACGATACTTTAGTAAAAGTGGCGATTTTTTAGTAAGAGTGGCGGCATTTTAGTAAGAATGGCGATCCTTTAATAAGAGTGGCGAACATTGAGGCACACCAATCTTGATGATGATCCAGTTTTAACACCAGCTCTCATGGTTCATTATATGCAATGCCACTATCATCTTCCATGCTTCATATATGTAATGCCACTATAAGCTTCCATGCTTCATTATATGTAATGCCACTATCACCTTCCATCCTTCATTGTATGTAATGCCACTATCGGCTTCCATGCTTCGTTATATATAATGCCACTATCACCTTCCATCTTTAATAATATATAATGCCACTATTAGCTCCCATGCTTCATTTTATGTAATGCCACTATCGGCTTCCATGCTTCATTATATGTAATGCCACTATCAGCTCCCATGCTTCGTTATATGTAATGCCACTATCAGCTTTCATGCTTCATTATATATAATGACATTATCAGCTTCCATACTTCATTATATGTAATGCCACTATCAGCTTCCATGCTTCATTATATGTAATGCCACTATCAGCTTGCATGCTTCATTATATATAATGCCACTATCAGCTTCCATTCTTCATTATATATAATGCCACTACCAGCATCCATGCTTCATTTTATGTAATGCCACTATCGGTTTCCATGCTTTATTACATGTAATGCCACTATCAGCTCCCATGCTGCGTTATATGTAATGCCACTATCAGCTCCCATGCTTCGTTATATGTAATGCCACTATCAGCTTCCATGCTTACTTATATATAATGACATTATCAGCTTCCATACTTCATTATATGTAATGCCACTATCAGCTTCCATGCTTCATTATATGTAATGCCAGTATCAGCTTCCATGCTTCATTATATATAATGCCACTATCAGCTTCCATGCTTCATTATATATAATGCCACTACCAGCTTGCATGCTTCATTACATATAATGCCACTATCAGCTTCCATGCGTCATTATATGTAATGCCACTATTAGCTCCCGTGCTTCATTTTGTGTAATGACACCATTGGCTTCCATGCTTCATTATATGTAATGCCACTATCAGCGCTACCATGCTTCATTATATATAATGACATTATCAGCTTCAATGCTTCATTATATATAATGCGACTATCATCTTCCATGCTTCATTATATGTAATGTCACTATGAGCTTCCATGCTTCATTATATATAATGCCACTACCAGCTTCCATGCTTCATTATATATAATGCCACTATCAGCTTCCATACTTCATTATATATAATGCTACTGCCAGCTTCCATGCTACATTATACATAATGCGACTATCATCTTCCATGCTTCATTATATGTAATGCCACTATGAGCTTCCATGCTTCATTATATATAATGCCACTACCAGCTTCCATGCTTCAATATATATAATGCCACTATCAGCTTCCATGCTTTATTTTATTTAATGCCATTATCAGCTTCCATGCTTCATTATATGTAATGCCACTATTAGCTCCCATGCTTTATTTATGTAATGCCACTATCGGCTCCCATGCTTCATTATATGTAATTCCACTATCAGCTCCCATGTTTCGTTATATGTAATGCCACTATCAGCTTCCATGCTTCATTATATATAATGCCACTATCAGCTTCCATGCTTCATATATGTAATGCCACTATCGGCTCCCATGCTTCAATATATATAATGCCACTATCGGCTTCCATGCTTCATTTTATATAATGCCACTATCGACTCCCATGCTTCATTATATGTTATTCCACTACCAGCTTCCATGCTTCATATAATGTAATGCCACTATCGGCTTCCATGCTTCATTATATGTAATGCCACTATCAGCTCCCATGCTTCGTTATATGTAATGCCACTATCAGCTTCCATGCTTACTTATATATAATGCCACTATCAGCTTCCAAGCTTCATTGTATATAATGCCACTCGCGTGACTGACATTAATAACTACGCCAGCAATATCACAAATTCTATAACTCAAGCATTAAAAGAAACGATACCCAGTAAAAAACGCAATGATGACCTCAACGCATGAAAACTCACTCCCGAAATCCATAAGCTAATTTCTGACAAAAGACATCTCAGAAATGAATTCATCCGTTCACCTAACCCCTACACAAAAAAACTGTAATTAATAAGACTGCCAATTATATAAAAAAATAATTAAGCTACAACAGGACGATAACTGGAAGAAACTATGCAAATGAATCGATAAATAACAACTCCACTTTGTCTCATTATGGCGCAAGGTCAAATATCTCGCCAGCACTCAATCCAAAAGCAGCAAACCCGCAATCAAACCATCAACACCAGAGTGAAAACGAACAAACTGAAGTATTTGGTGATTACTTCAAAAACACGTTTGTAACAGTGATTATTTAATCATACGACGCAACTCACTTCAATCAGTTCGTGAATAATAACCCTGGAATCTCTGTACACTACGGTTCCCAGTGGAAAACTGTCAATCAAACAACCCTGTTAATTTTAATATACGCCCAACAGCTTTAACTGAAATTAAACTCCACGTTAACAGTTCAGTATTTAGATGACAAAGCTATATGGAGCACCTCTATTAACCCAAATATCACTGTCAGCAGAGTTCAATCCACACTAAACATTGTCTCACAGTGACGAATGACGAGTTGTATTAAAACCCAAGTCATTATTATAAGAAATGTGAAGTAAGAACACAGTGATATTAAACTACACTTAAAGAAGACGACACCAGAAAAATTGTGGGTCTAACATTTACGTCAAACCTATTGTGTTTAGTGATATTATGAATAAAACCGGTACTTTCTGAAACGAATCAACGGGCTAAACAAAGGATGCATAATTAAAACCATCCTAACTGTCTACAAAACATACATTGAACCTCTCTTTGAATATGGCAATGCTACAACATGTAACATGACAAACCACCAACATTCAATGAACTCCAGAACAAAGTTATCAAATCCAGAATGCCTAGTTACACTCAACTTAACTTGACTCATGAACAGAACTACTTTCTCTGCAGGTTTACTTTATTAAAGTTGCTTCCACATATTATAAAGATAAGCAGGTAAGGAATCAGCAAGTTCAACAACTATCATGAATTGCTAAAACCCCCTCCATTTGGACTTTCAACAATTATCATGTATTGCTAAAACCTCTTCCATCTGTCTAAATATATTACCAATGTAATATGATTAAAGGTTGTTTTTAAATATAACTAATAATTAGACATTTCTTTTGGAACTTCGGGTACTGGGCAGACAGACTATTCGGCACTTGGCTAGTGAAGGTGAATTTCTTTCAGCACTCTGGTTTCCCCCACAACTAAAACCTTTGCCATTGGAATTGTAGGCAACTTAAGTCTGAAAAGACCATCTTTTTCCCCTTTCTCTAACCTCCACGTAGTTAATGCCAATTAACACTAGTGTCATTATTATTATTTTTTATGATCTCACTTATTGACAGACTTGCTGTTGCCTGCATCTGGAACCGAGAACTAGTCCACTGAAACCTGTCCCAGTCGCCTTCTTCGTCACGACTAGTACCGACACTTGTAGTTTGGGTTTTACTATTCTATCTTAAAAATTCAACTTTAATTTTCCAATCTGAACACTTAATACACCAAGCAGAGAATCGCCATACGGTTAGGTTGAGATTTTTAACCTTAAACACCTATCTACAATTCCGCGTGCGGAGCTGAAGAGAAACGAATATTCCTGAGTGGAGCGAGATATAATAACAAAACTTCTGTCAAGTTAGTTTACTAAGTTCTCGTCCTTCTTCTAGTTATTAATGCAGGTGTTGCTCGTCTTAAACATTTTACAAAGATGCTGGGTTCTATTGTAGGCACATTCCAGATCTAAAGTACTACGAAGGTCTTCTGATCAGCGACAAGCCTTTCCAGATGAAATCAACAAAATTGATCCAGTTGCTATTTTCACTGAGATAATCATCCAATGGTGATAGTGGCTTAGTCTAATATACAAGCATTCTAACTTCGTCCTTTTTCTGGGATCTTGTCAATGATGTCTTGTAGGATGAGTGGTTGACCTTTAAGATGAGAGTGATTCAGAATAGGTTCTAGTAAGGATTTGATAAGGACACTAGTTCTGTCCATTGCCCAACTATGTTAACCTTCAACAGATTAGTTTCTGTAATCTTATAGAAAGTGGAAATGTTTATATCATTCGGTTCCAGAGTCTCTTTGTAGACGCATTTATGTCTTTGTGTATACTGTTCGAGCTAAAGATGGCTTCCATATTTACATATAGTTATAATTTGCATAGGGATTGTTGTGCCTTGAGTTTCTTCTACAAGTCATCATGATTACATTGATAAATTTAATTACACGTAAAGACCTTTCCTTAATATTCATAAATACGGGATGGTGTACTATCCATATTTGTAAAAAATGTGAAACCATCATGAACATGACTAACAACGCTATTGTCTTGGATTCTTTATCAGCTATAAGTCTGATGAAGTACTTGTGAAATACCATATGCATTGGAAGTTGATCTCGTGTCAGAAAACACAGACCTTACCATGCAGTCCTTACCTCTTCTGCCCGTACTGGGATAGAAGTTGATCTCGTGTCAGAAAGCAGAGACCTTACCATGCAGTCCTTACCTCTTCTGCCCGTACTGGGATGGAAGTTGATCTCATGTCAGAAAACACAGACCTTACCATGCAGTCCTTACCTCTTCTGCCCGTACTGGGATGGAAGTTGATCTCGTGTCAGAAAACACAGACCTTACCATGCAGTCCTTACCTCTTCTGCCCGTACTGGGATGGAAGTTGATCTCGTGTCAGAAAACACAGACCTTACCATGCAGTCCTTACCTCTTCTGCCCGTACTGGGATGGAAGTTGATCTCGTGTCAGAAAACACAGACCTTACCATGCAGTCCTTACCTCTTCTGCCCGTACTGGGATGGAAGTTGATCTCGTGTCAGAAAACACAGACCTTACCATGCAGTCCTTACCTCTTCTGCCCGTACTGGGATGGAAGTTGATCTCGTGTCAGAAAACACAGACCTTACCATGCAGTCCTTACCTCTTCTGCCCGTACTGGGATGGAAGTTGATCTCGTGTCAGAAAACAGAGACCTTACCATGCAGTCCTTATGCCCGTACTGGGATATGTTTAATTTTCATAGACTCAGTCTGGGTTTGTCTACTTGCTCCTCACTCCTTAACAACACCAATACTGTACCAATATGAGATGTCATATTTTCATAGACTCAGTCTGGGTTTGTCTACTTGCTCCTCACTCCTTAACAACACCAATACTGTACCAATATGAGATGCCATATTTTCATAGACTCAGTCTGGGTTTGTCTACTTGCTCCTCACTCCTTATAACACCAATACTGTACCAATATGAGATGTCATATTTTCATAGACTCAGTCTGGGTTTGTCTACTTGCTCCTCACTCCTTAACAACACCAATACTGTACCAATATGAGATGTCGGTTTCTGAAGAAGTTTTTGGTCTGACTTTGCTCAATGGTTGAAAGATGTTTGATGTCAGAAAGATTGACATGGATTTCTAAATTGTAGAAATTCCAGTATGGACGTGCACCTCAAACATAAAGTAATCACTGCAGACACTTTATCTTCTATGTTAGCTAGAGATGATACATAAGGTGGGGTTAATAAAAGCAAGGTCTATACAAGCGTTTCTGTAATCTTTTAACTCAGCAGTTAAATTTTAGCACTGAGAGCTTAAAAACTTACTGCAGTCCTACCAGAAAACATCACGAAGAAAGACCTGCAGTAAGTTTTTAAGCTCTCAGTGCTAAAATTCTGGATTTGGTCCTTTGCAGATAACGCAAAAAATGTGACTTTGTTCTAAAATAAACGAACAATTTCTTCATGAGTTTTAGTAAATGTGTTGAACATTTGTAATCCCAAGGAATTCTGCAAACATTGTTACACTTATGACATAATATTACTTCATCTCCATTTCTCAATAATTCAACAACAAACTTTCGTGATTAAAATGAAGACAATCATTGAAACTCTCAGTTGTAAAGATTAGAACTAAAAATGCCAGGAATGTTTGGTCTTTAAGAGATCAGAGGATCAGCTAAAGGTAACAAGTTTGAAGCTTCTGTGAGATCAGTTATGATTAAATATCTTAGGAAAACATTGGTAAGCATCATGAGAGTGATAAAACACAGTATATTTGTCATGCTTAACGTGTTAACATATAAACATACCACGTATCAAAATAAATAGTACACAGTTTTACTAATGCTAGATTCCCTGCTGTGTCAATGCCTAAAAAGATGGTCAAACACAGATAATTCTCTTATACTCGTGAAATCCTTCTGTCATTGTCTGTTTAGAATGGCAGAATGTCAATTCCAGTTGGGAAAAAATAAAGTGTGAGCTATAATAAAGCATTCCTATGTCAGTAATTGAGCCTTTAATAGTGGCTTTGCAGGCCGAAGACACTTCTGCTGACCCAAATAAGAGTGCAAATAATATTCCAACATTTTAGTCTGCTTTGTTTTTGTAACATATTTACAGCTCATCTTGAACAAAACGTAAAGTGTTAATTTATATAAATTCATTACACAAACATACCAATAAGTATGTAAGAGAGACAACCACCCAAAAATGGATGTCTGTTTATGAAATAAACAAACTCGAAAGAAAGGTTACAAGAGTGGAACTGCTCTTTGAAGTATTTAAGGCAAAAACATAGTTATAACATGTGTGGATCATATTTCCAACATCTAAATTTATTCTGAAGAACTTGAATAAGAGTGTCCATTGATTGGGATTCTAATGCAGAACATGGTGAAGAATACAGTCTACATGATTTATATGTTTCATGTCCGGTCATTGGTCTGGCTAAAGAAAACTGTTAATGCTGTGACATTCAAACTATGTATGTGTGGAAAAAAAATGGCTTTATCTTGCATGCAAATACTTAATTTGTAGTAAGACAGTCATTGACATGTCTGGGTAGAACGTCTTGTTGAAACACTTAATACATTCTACAGTAGTGGCCGTGGCCTCACATACTACCAGCTGTGAACATTTAATGACATCCATACAGTAAGAGAAATGTGACAGTATTTTCTCGTGGTTTGCACATGTTTTGCTGAATGTTTTCGGGAGGATTTTTGACATTTATTCTTGTCTAACAACAAATAATCATTGATGTTGTTACCATAGTCACGAACTGAAGTCTATGTAAAACCCATATCATTTCCTTTCTTATAAGTGCTTGTACTACTGAACACAACTATACTTTCTCTGAAGATTGCATTGTTCTGGTTTTAAGTAACAAATCTCAATATTGAGGATATCACTGGTTCTTCAAGAAAATCTCTGCAGTGGTTATATCATTAGATGCCTGTCAACTGTATTTACATCACTAAAAGTACCTGTTAATTTACCAAGGTGATCTTCTTGTTCGATATACATACCGGTAAGATATAGTAATCGCTAGTAATTTGCTTAATTTATATTCAGATAACCCTAAAGTTATGCATCCAATCTTGGGTGTGAAAGAATGACACCAGCTATTTGGATTGTTACTACCTTCTGCTTCAAATGTCCTTCCCTTGATTACGCCAGCTGTAGCCGAGTAACTGATATTGGCACTGAGACTTTGTTCTGGAGCAAAGTACAAAGTGAAGCCTACTTTCTGAATGAAAAATAAAGCGTGTTGGTTCCAGTACAACAACATAAAATGTACAACACACTATACTAAACCTTAGCATCTCATCTACATTTGGAGGTACAACAAACGTGTATTTCGTAATATAGCCATGAAGACCTAGTTTCCTGACAATATCTTGTCAGTTTAGATTATCTTACTAGATATAATATAGCCATGAAGACCTAGTTTCCTGACAATATCTTGTCAGTTTAGATTATCTTACTAGATATAATTTTGTTATCTTACTGCAAAAGTTTAGCTAGTTTGTTCTACAGATAAAACTCGATGACAACTTCTATAAAAGATCCATCTTTAAAATATAAATGACGAATTTTAGCTTAGAAACAGCTACCTTCATCCTGTGGGTGACAACACCAGCAAAACGCTATGTTTTTATGACATGTTTATCCAATCATGATGTATCTAAAGAAGTTAGAGAACGAAATGTGTATTTATGTTATACCGTTGAAAGACACATTGGTTACATCACCAGCTGCATTACCTGTGGTTTTTTGTGTAACTGAACTTTTGTTACACGCATTAGAAGAACTTCATTTCGGTACTTGAGATAGATTATGGAAAAACTTGTAAGAAGGAGGGGTTTACTTTGAACAGCTTTGTAATGGAGCCTTCTGTAATGGAAACTACACTGCAAGTCTACTGTCAAGATGCATGGTTGTCAGAAACACTGCAGGTCTACTGTCAAGATGCATGATTGTCAGACACACTGCAGGTCTACTGTCAAGATGCATGGTTGTCAGACACACTGCAGGTCTACTGTCAAGATGCATGGTTGTCAGATACACTGCAGGTCTACTGTCAAGATGCATGGTTGTCAGACACACTGCACGTCTACTGTCAAGATGCATGGTTGTCAGATACACTGCACGTTTACTGTCAAGATGCATGATTGTCAGAAACACTGCAGGTCTACTGTCAAGATGCATGGTTGTCAGATACACTGCAGATCTACTGTCAAGATAAAGCATGATCGGATATCAACTGTAACGACTAGTACGGTTCAAAGTTGGTTTATCATAATATTTGTAGTCTCTGTGTTGTCTAATTGCTGATTAGCAGTAAATCATAGCACGAATCTTTTTGACAATACAAATGAGTGTGTTATGGTGATACCAACAGAAACTGCTAGAGGTCACTCACTGTGTGGCTGCATCCTATATTTCACATCATTTTGCAGAAGACAATAACAAATGACCACAGTTCCCGTTTTTATTCAGTTAAGTGCGTTCTTTCTATTCACTATAAGTTTTTTATTGTCTTGGAACACAAGGATATCTTCGTCATTTAGGTTGTACACAAGAACGAGAAGTTAGAGAAACGAAGACGAATAGTAGCACAACCTGTGTTTATACTGGAAACCTTGATGACCTAAAAGGTAACGTAATAACAATATTTTTGGTAAGAAAATTTTGCGAGAACCAAAAATAAGTGAATAAAAAAGTAAAATAAGAAGCAAACATTACAAGTGGATGGAGAAATCATATCTTGTTTATCCATTATATTGATCAGAGTCTATTTCTACTGCAAAACAACGGGCAGTAAAAGATATTGCAAGCCATATACTCCCTTTTGTGTTCAAGGGCTTCATCTAAGTAGATAGAAACACAATTTATAATTGTAAAATATTTTGTTTCTGTCGGTGAAACATGAAACTACACATGAAGGTTTGTTTGTTTATTTGTGTTGAATTTCGCACAAAGCTACTCGAGGGCTATCTGTGCTAGCCGTCCCTAATTTAGCAGTGTAAGACTAGAGGGAAGGCAGCTAGTCATCACCATCCACCGCCAACTCTTGGGCTACTCTTTTACCAACGAATAGTGGGATTGAGCGTCACATTATAGCACACGAAGGAACAAAAATACATAAATAATAAAAGGAAGGTTTTCAATTTCATTGCTCGTTCTTATGAAACCAATAAAATGAGAATCAAATGTGAACAAACAGAAATTAAAAACATACGCTATTAACTTCACGAAATCTGGAACATATGTTATATTGCTCGTGCTTTTCTCGTGTCTCAATACCATGACAATATTTGTTGTAGTGCATCCGCTAAATTCATATTACATGTGACATTGTACTTTATATATATATGTAAAAACAGTTCGTTTGGGTTGAGAAAATTGTTTTTATGTAGAAGAGGGAACAACGTTTCGACCTACTTTGGTCATAGTAAAGTTCACTAAGAAAGGAAGAGGTAACTGACCGGAAGCTGACCACATGTTTGAAAGGGGTTGTGTAACTGAGTGTCGGAATTTAGAGGGCGTGCTTAGATGTTTGAATATATAATTTTATATTATTTATTTTATTATTATTATTTATTATATCATTTTTAATATAGGTATAAAGGTGTTCCTTTATATTGGTTTATTTTGGTCTTAAGTTGTTGTATAAGTAAGGCTTCTTTAATTTTGCGTTTGTTTATGTTTGTTTCTTTATTTAGTATTTGAGTGTTTTCTATGGTTATGTTGTGTTTATTTGACTTGCAGTGTTCGAAAACGTGTGAAGGTGACTTTTTATGTTCTTTGAATCTGGTTTCCATTTTTTTACTTGTTTCTCCAATATAGAAGTCGTGGCAGTTATCACATTGTATTTTATAAATAATGTTGGTGCGGTGTTTGTCAGTGTAGTTTTTACACAGTATAGACCTCAGTTTTGTGCCTGGTTTTTGAATAAATTTGGTATTAACTGGAATGTCATATTTTGTTACTAATTTTTGCCAAATGTTGGTTATTTTTCTGCTGATGTCGGAAATATATGGTATGCAGCAGTATATGGTTTCGTGATTTTTTGATTCGTGAGATATATTTAGTTTTGTTGGTTGATTTTGCTTTATGTCTAGGTGTGTGCGTATAATGCTTTCTACGGTTTGTGGAGGAAACTTATTGATGTTGATGAAGTATTGTTTTATTTTGTCTAATTCATTGTTAATTTTATCTGGTGAGCATAGTTTTATGGCTGTGTTTATTTGGTTTCTTAGTATGTTGAGTTTTTGTTTTGTTTCATGTGTCCCAAGGAATGTATAGTCCGGTATGGGTGATTTTTCGGTGGATTTATGTTTTGAATTGTGTGTCGGTTCTTGTAATTTTGAGGTTAAGAAATGATATTTGATTGCTTTCTTCCTGTTTACATGTGAAGTTAATGTTGGGATGTATAGAGTTATGTGATTGAAAAAATTAAGTATGTGTTCTGTAGATTTGAATCCCACAACCGAGTCGTCTACATATCTGTACCAGTATAGTGGTGGATGTAATGCTGTGTTAATTGCTTGTGTTTCAACTTGTGTCATAACAAAACTGGTGATACTGGGTTGCTCATGCTTAGACCATTTGTTTGTATATAGTTGTGGTTGTTGAACATGATCATGCTTTGATTTAAATATGTGTGTACATTACTTAGATGCTAACTTGTATTATGCAAATTCTTTATATGTAAATATCCCTATACATATATATGTGTGTGTGTGTTTATTTTAATGTGTATCTGTTGGTATGAATATTAATTAATATTTAATTAATTCGTTTAAAACCATAGCTCTCTTGTTATGTTTATAGAATTAAGTTGCATACATAGCTTGCTCTACAGTTGAATAGTATTTTGAAATTATTCCTTTGTTGTTTATTTTAACAACACACAGGATTAAAGAAATCGAAAGTTCGCTTAAAGTATATATTATTGTCTGACGAGCATTAAACACAACTCTTTAATTTGTAAGCGATTATACTACAGAAATGTTGATCAAAAATCGTTATCATTGTCACCGAGAGGTTATAGTTCACTGTGGATACGTTCCTAGGCTTACGGTTCTCATTTTAAGAAGTATTATCCTAAAAGATTTTCCTTCCTTCGTGTTACTAAATACAAAGTTTCTTAGAAATCCAAGTTGAGAATATGAAACATTTCTATACACACATAATTACTACTGATATAGTTAAGTAACTTAAATTAAAACAAAATCATAAGGAAGAACTATTTTAAAACAGCAAATCTAAACCTTTGATTAATTATATTAGTTTGTTATAACCAAAAACAAGCCGAAACATGTCGCATTAACTTAAAGAATCCCAAAGTACAAGCAATAATGTGGGATGTACCCTAGGTTGTGATGAAGTCGGACCCACATTTGTTAGTTTCATATAAATAAATAAAATAAATCAAAGGAATAGCAATATAAATTAACATAGAAATTAGTAGAGCGAGATATGGGTGCTCAAGCCCCCCAACCTTTCACATCTATATCACCCTTCAGTACTTGCAGTCAGTTGTAGTAAAGTAACAATGAGAAATATAAGACACTACTACTGGGAGAAAGTAAGTTGAATAACTTACCAAAGAAATATAAGACACTACTACTGGGAGAAAGTAAGTTGAATAACTTACCAAAGAAATATAAGACACTACTACTGGGAGAAAGTAAGTTGAATAACTTACCAAAAAATATAAGACACTACTACTGGGAGAAAGTAAGTTGAATAACTTACCAAAGAAATATAAGACACTACTGCTGGGAAAAAGTAAGTTGAATAACTTACCAAAGAAATATAAGTAAGTTGAATAACTTACTATAAGACACTACTGCTGGGAGAAAGTAAGTTGAATAACTTACCAAAGAAATATAAGACACTACTGCTGGGAGAAAGTAAGTTGAATAACTTACCAAAGAAATATAAGACACTAGTACTGGGAGAAAGTAAGTTGAATAACTCACCTCTTGAAGTTAACATCCAGCATCAATTATGGTAGAAAGGTACTAACTGGTAGCTCAGTATGAAGGAACCCATACAGATAACTAATTAAGTAGTATAACTCGCAACCACAACCACTGAAGTCTACTCTAACTATCACGCTCTAAGCACGCCTTAAGGTGTACATCCACATAAAATAGTGCCAAGTTTTTAAATTACCTTTTTAATAACTAAAAATAGCTGTTAAAAATTTTCAGTAAAATTTCTTTAATTTTTATTTCTTTATATTTATTTGATAGATTCTTATATTTGTTGAAGAATAGTTTAATAATTTTATTTAAAGTTTCTTTATTAAATTCACTAACTATTAAATTTTGTATCAGTATTTCAACATTACGGATAAAAAAATTGTAATTTATTACAAATTTCACAATATCTAAATAACTGCGAAGTTATAATGCTAATAACATAAACATGGTACAGTACTATTAAAAGAAAGTAAAGCATAAATTGGAAAAGCAAAATATTTTCTTTAATCAAAAATATTTACATTGGTATATCAATTATTTTAATTTTTAAGTCTAAATAACATGCCTCTGTATTAGCTATTGAAGTATTTTCAATTTCTGATTCTACTGGATAAATAGTTTTAGTAACATTATTATTATTTATACCAATTAAATCATCTATATATCTGTAAGTTAAGGCAAAATTATGTGTATTTTTCAATAAATAGTAAACATATAAATAGTAGAATAATTATCTGCTATTGGAACTTCTATTACTTTTTAAAAAACCTTGTTAATAAAAAATATATAATTATTGTAAATACAGAAACTTAATATAATTTTTATGTGTTTGGAGTTAAATCTTCTTTCTCCAAGTTCTATGAAAGGATAACAGAACTATTCTATTATTTAAAACAAAAATTAAATATTTTAATAGAATTGTTATGTACAGTGCGGTGAACTCAAATGTTTGAGCCTTATTTATTTCTTCACAGTTTCTTGGATACTTTAAAATAGTAGCTACTCGAAGTCTCTTTTCACTTATCGGCTTTTTCAGCTAACATTTAATGTTAATAATTTCTTAAGAAACTTTAACACAACTGAAACCATTTTACGGTGGAATTTAATATACCAGCAATCACATATGAATCAGTATCTAAGTTTAATATGTTACATATACTAATAATTACATAAGAATTTTTATCTTTGTTAAAACTTGACAGCCAATACTATTTCAAACAGTTTAATTCTATATCATCTTTTCCTTTCAAATTTGCTATTGAAGTAACACATTAATGTAAAAACCTAACGATATTTAGAATCATAACATCATTGTTTTCCCAAATAATTTTAACATAATGTGAGAAAGATTCTTTAACTCTAAACCGTAAGAATTATCTATGAATTTGAGGAACGTGGATTTTTGTTCAACTCAAATGGCATTTTTTTAAACAAAGAGATTATAAGTTATGTTGTGTTTATATTTCATAGTTAAAATCAGCACCTGTAGAAATAGTCATGTTCCAGAATTCATCTTCTAAAGTCTTGAAATCTACTTACAAAGTAATAAATCATTTTGTTCGATGACTCTTAAAGTTTGCAGAAACCAGGCTTAAAACTATATACTTTATTCTACAGTAATAGTCAAACGGCTTGTGAATCACGACTGGTATTTTACGGCTTGTGAATCACGACTGGTATTTTATCTAGAATGTCTGAGCTTCGCAAGCTTTGAAGCATTTAATAATAATATATTTTGTATTTTAGTGCAATGTTTTAAAGATGTTGCATTCAACAAAAATAGTTTACTAGATATATGTATGTTTTCTAATAATAAAAAATAACACATGGGGCTATCTGCTGTGTCCACCGAGGTGAACCGAGTTACTGAGTGTGGTATTGTCCATTAGTAAACTTACTGCTGTTCCAGCGGAGAACTGCTAAATGTGGCACCCCTCTTAAATATCTGACTAAATTCGGTTGATCATGTGATATCTTCTAACTATTCGTGTGATAATTATGAAAATAGTTTCTATCTTTACATGTATAAAAAATCATTTGTTTTACATTATTTACTAACTTAGTCATTGCTTATCGTTTCATTTGTTTCTTTTCTTTATTGTTTCTTAAGTGAATACTAATGGACTATTCACGTTTAAGTTTGTGCATGCATTTTAAAGCTACAACTCTAATTACTTGTTAAATAAATAAACAGTAATTTTTTCTATTAAAATTATTATTTTATAACAGAACATTACTACACTTACCAACTGCTCAATATAATGCCGCCACCTATTAATAAAATACTGGAATAACAGCCTGTATCACGTCTTCGGTTGACTAAACGCAAGAGAAGAAACTAGTAAACAAAAAAAAAACGTATAATTTTACGCCTTACTCTACAACGACGTAATAGGTTATTTTATAAGTACACCATCCTAATTTTCTACTTGATTTGTTGATAAGAATAGACAATACTTATACAAGTATAAAATTAACAGACCAGATCTCATAGCTCAGAACAAAAGGGGCTACTGCCCGATAACGAGAAGAGAATTGTTCATTTGACTTTTAGTTCCACAAAAGATGAAACTTAACTATACTAAATAAATAATACGTGTGAAGAAGGTAATTTGATTTTTTTGTACTCGATAGTAAAGTAAGAAATGACAGTTTGCTTGTTATGTCTGTTTGTTCTTACGATAAACAAATAATCAACTTTTGTTTAGAATATTTTAATTAAGTTTATAACGACAAGTTAGCTTAAATGTGCTCGCTAGCTGATGTTTGTTTGTCTCACAAACAGTAATGACTTTCATGAACTATATTAGAGCTAAAACATAGTGGCGACATGAAAACGGTTTCCATAGCGTCAAACATTACGTATGTCAAGTACAAACAGTTTCTCAAATGACTGAACATGACAATGACTAGTCAGGAATATTTGGATGTACTCGCGTTTCATTCTTTTCATTGCTTTATTATTTCTCAATTATAGTAGAAAACAGTTAAAGCCGAGTGATGAAACCAAGGTGTTAACAGTAATGCTAACTTTGTAGTGGCAGTAATTTTGTTCAAAGTTACTGAAGACATGTTCAGAAGTTGACTGAAATTTGAAGATATGGTGTTGGTTCCTAGTTCTATGCTTATAGCAAGATGGCGTAATTTTTACACTTAACTAATCAAAAAAAATAATTGATTAACAACCTGGATCACTGTAAAAAGAAATACTTCCAAGTTCCAGTTCAGGTGATTTATTTGTAAGTATTTTGTTTGTTTTTAAATTTCGCGCAAAGCTAATTTAGGGCTATCTGCGCTAGCCGTCCCTAATTTAGCAGTGTAAGACTAGAAAAAAGGCAGCTAGTCATCACCACCCACCGTCAACTCTTTTACTACGCAAGTACCAACGAACAGTAGGATTGACCGTCACATTATAAAGCCCTCACGGCTGAAAGGACGAGCATGTTTAGTGCGATGGGGATTCGAGCCTGCGATCCTGGATTACGAGTCGAACGCCTTAAGACGATTGGTCATGTCAGGCCTATTTGTAAATAAAAACGTATTGAGCATAATAAAAAAACACACAAACATCCAACATTTCAACATGATTGGGTTTTCTAAGCGTATATGTTTTAAAGATTAACTTTCTAATCATAGGTGACTTGATCCCAAGTGTCTAACTAAACGTAAAACAAATCTTAAAGCATCTAACGCACCGGTTGTAACTAATCAAACTGGGTTTAAACCCCTTTAAATAAACTGATTTTATCTATCAATCTTCTTTGACATATCCAAATATGTCATTGTATTTCAATTACAGAAAAATTTGTCCCTGAAATTTGAATCATATACGAAGAGAACCGTCATCTTCTTATATATATAATACATATAAACATGTGGACTGTTTAAAAACTTCATGTTGAAATTATATAAACAGATATAATTGAAACAAAGTACAACACCATGAATGTTTTTGAACAATAGTATGTAACCTTTATGATGATGTTGTACTTTATGACAGGTAAAATACTCTAGTTTTAAGCCATGTTGTTCAGAGAAGTTCGTCAAAAAAGAAAATCTCTGTAGATAGGAGCAAATATGAGGTTCTGTGAAGGAAAGTAGCATGTTTATTATAATAAGGACATTATAATGTTTTGTCACTATAATAAGGACATTATAATGTTTTGTCACTATAATAAGGACATTATAATGTTTTGTCACTATAATAAGGACATTATAATGTTTTGTCACTATAATAGGGATATTATAATGTTTTGTCACTATAATAAGGATATTATAATGTTTTGTCACTATATTTATATAATAAGGACATTATAATGTTTTGTCACTATAATAAGGACATTATAATGTTTTGTCACTATAATAAGGACATTATAATGTTTTGTCACTATAATAGGGATATTATAATGTTTTGTCACTATATTAAGGACTTATAATGTTTTGTCACATTATAATGTTTTGTCACTATAATAAGGACATTATAATGTTTTGTCACTATAATAAGGACATTATAATGTTTTGTCACTTTCTATAATAAGGACATTATAATGTTTTGTCACTATAATAAGGACATTATAATGTTTTGTCACTATAATAAGGACATTATAATGTTTTGTCACTATAATAAGGACATTATAATGTTTTGTCACTATAATAAGGACATTATAATGTTTTGTCACTATAATAAGGACATTATAATGTTTTGTCACTATAATAAGGACATTATAATGTTTTGTCACTATAATAAGGACATTATAATGTTTTGTCACTATAATAGGGATTCACTATAATAAGGACATTATAATGTTTTGTCACTATAATAAGGACATTATAATGTTTTATCACTATAATAAAGACATTATAATGTTTTATCACTATAATAAGGACATTATAATGTTTTATCACTATAATAAGGACATTATAATGTTTTGTCACTATAATAAGGACATTATAATGTTTTGTCACTATATTTCTATAATAAGGACATTATAATGTTTTGTTACTATATTTCTATAATAAGGACATTGTAATGTTTTGTCACTATAATAAGGACATTATAATGTTTTGTCACTATATTTCTATAATAAGGACATTATAATGTTTTATCACTATAATAAGGACATTATAATGTTTTATCACTATAATAAGGACATTATAATGTTTTGTCACTATATTTCTATAATAAGGACATTATAATGTTTTGTCACTATAATAAGGACATTATAATGTTTTGTCACTATATTTCTATAATAAGGACATTATAATGTTTTGTCACTATAATAAGGACATTATAATGTTTTATCACTATAATAAAGACATTATAATGTTTTATCACTATAATAAGGACATTATAATGTTTTATCACTATAATAAGGACATTATAATGTTTTGTCACTATAATAAGGACATTATAATGTTTTGTCACTATAATAAGGACATTATAATGTTTTGTCACTATATTTCTATAATAAGGACATTATAATGTTTTGTCACTATAATAAGGACATTATAATGTTTTGTCACTATATTTCTATAATAAGGACATTATAATGTTTTGTCACTATATTTCTATAATAAGGACATTATAATGTTTTATCACTATAATAAGGACATTATAATGTTTTGTCACTATAATAAGGACATTATAATGTTTTGTCACTATAATAAGGACATTATAATGTTTTGTCACTATATTTTAATAATAATAAGGACATTATAATGTTTTGTCACTATAATAAGGACATTATAATGTTTTGTCACTATAATAAGGACATTATAATGTTTTGTCACTATAATAAGGATATTATAATGTTTTGTCACTATAATAAGGACATTATAATGTTTTGTCACTATAATAAGGACATTATAATGTTTTGTCACTATATAAGGACATAATAAGGACATTATAATGTTTTGTCACTATATTTCTATAATAAGGACATTATAATGTTTTGTCACTATAATAAGGATATTATAATGTTTTGTCACTATATTTCTATAATAAGGACATTATAATGTTTTGTCACTATAATAAGGACATTATAATGTTTTGTCACTATAATAGGGATATTATAATGTTTTGTCACTATATTTCTATAATAAGGACATTATAATGTTTTGTCACTATAATAAGGACATTATAATGTTTTGTCACTATAATAAAAATATTATAATGTTTTGTCACTATAATAAGGACATTATAATGTTTTGTCACTATAATAAGGACATTATAATGTTTTGTCACTATATTTCTATAATAAGGACATTATAATGTTTTGTCACTATAATAAGGACATTATAATGTTTTGTCACTATAATAAGGACATTATAATGTTTTGTCACTATATTTCTATAATAAGGACATTATAATGTTTTGTCACTATAATAAGGACATTATAATGTTTTGTCACTATAATAAGGACATTATAATGTTTTGTCACTATATTTCTATAATAAGGACATTATAATGTTTTGTCACTATAATAAGGACATTATAATGTTTTGTCACTATAATAAGGACATTATAATGTTTTGTCACTATATTTCTATAATAAGGACATTATAATGTTTTGTCACTATAATAAGGACATTATAATGTTTTGTCACTATAATAAGGACATTATAATGTTTTGTCACTATAATAAGGACATTATAATGTTTTGTCACTATAATAAGGACATTATAATGTTTTGTCACTATAATAAGGACATTATAATGTTTTGTCACTATAATAAGGACATTATAATGTTTTGTCACTATAATAAGGACATTATAATGTTTTGTCACTATATTTCTATAATAAGGACATTATAATGTTTTGTCACTATATTTCTATAATAAGGACATCATAATGTTTTGTCACTATAATAAGGACATTATAATGTTTTGTCACTATATTTCTATAAAAAGGACATTATAATGTTTTGTCACTATAATAAGGACATTATAATGTTTTGTCACTATAATAAGGACATTATAATGTTTTGTCACTATAATAAAGACATTATAATGTTTTCTCACTATAATAAGGACATTATAATGTTTTGTCACTATAATAAGGACATTATAATGTTTTGTGACTATAATAAGGACATTATAATGTTTTGTCACTATAATAAGGACATTATAATGTTTTGTCACTATAATAAGGATAATAATGACATTATAATGTTTTGTCACTATAATAAGGACATTATAATGTTTTGTCACTATAATAAGGACATTATAATGTTTTGTCACTATAATAAGGACATTATAATGTTTTGTCACTATAATAAGGACATTATAATGTTTTGTCACTATAATAAGGACATTATAATGTTTTGTCACTATAATAAGGACATTATAATGTTTTGTCACTATAATAAGGACATTATAATGTTTTGTCACTATAATAAGGACATTATAATGTTTTGTCACTATAATAAGGACATTATAATGTTTTGTCACTATAATAAGGACATTATAATGTTTTGTCACTATAATTAAGGACATTATATTATAATGTTTTGTCACTATAATAAGGACATTATAATGTTTTGTCACTATAATAAGGACATTATAATGTTTTGTCACTATATTTCTATAATAAGGACATTATAATGTTTTGTCACTATAATAAGGACATTATAATGTTTTGTCACTATAATAAGGACATTATAATGTTTTGTCACTATAATAAGGACATTATAATGTTTTGTCACTATAATAAGGACATTATAATGTTTTGTCACTATAATAAGGACATTATAATGTTTTGTCACTATAATAAGGACATTATAATGTTTTGTCACTATAATAAGGACATTATAATGTTTTGTCACTATAATAAGGACATTATAATGTTTTGTCACTATAATAAGGACATTATAATGTTTTGTCACTATAATAAGGACATTATAATGTTTTGTCACTATAATAAGGACATTATAATGTTTTGTCACTATAATAAGGACATTATAATGTTTTGTCACTATATAATAAGGACATTATAATGTTTTGTCACTATAATAAGGACATTATAATGTTTTGTCACTATAATAAGGACATTATAATGTTTTGTCACTATAATAAGGACATTATAATGTTTTGTCACTATAATAAGGACATTATAATGTTTTGTCACTATAATAAGGACATTATAATGTTTTGTCACTATAATAAGGACATTATAATGTTTTGTCACTATAATAAGGACATTATAATGTTTTGTCACTATAATAAGGACATTATAATGTTTTGTCACTATATTTCTATAATAAGGACATTATAATGTTTTGTCACTATATTTCTATAATAAGGACATTATAATGTTTTGTCACTATAATAAGGACATTATAATGTTTTGTCACTATAATAAGGACATTATAATGTTTTGTCACTATAATAAGGACATTATAATGTTTTGTCACTATAATAATAAGGACATTATAATGTTTTGTCACTATAATAAGGACATTATAATGTTTTGTCACTATAATAAGGACATTATAATGTTTTGTCACTATATTTCTATAATAAGGACATTATAATGTTTTGTCACTATAATAAGGACATTATAATGTTTTGTCACTATAATAAGGACATTATAATGTTTTGTCACTATAATAAGGACATTATAATGTTTTGTCACTATAATAAGGACATTATAATGTTTTGTCACTATAATAAGGATATTATAATGTTTTGTCACTATATTTCTATAATAAGGACATTATAATGTTTTGTCACTATAATAAGGACATTATAATGTTTTGTCACTATAATAAGGACATTATAATGTTTTGTCACTATAATAAGGACATTATAATGTTTTGTCACTATAATAAGGACATTATAATGTTTTGTCACTATAATAAGGACATTATAATGTTTTGTCACTATAATAAGGACATTATAATGTTTTGTCACTATAATAAGGACATTATAATGTTTTGTCACTATAATAAGGACATTATAATGTTTTGTCACTATAATAAGGACATTATAATGTTTTGTCACTATAATAAGGACATTATAATGTTTTGTCACTATAATAAGGACATTATAATGTTTTGTCACTATAATAAGGACATTATAATGTTTTGTCACTATAATAAGGACATTATAATGTTTTGTCACTATAATAAGGACATTATAATGTTTTGTCACTATAATAAGGACATTATAATGTTTTGTCACTATAATAAGGACATTATAATGTTTTGTCACTATAATAAGGACATTATAATGTTTTGTCACTATAATAAGGACATTATAATGTTTTGTCACTATAATAAGGACATTATAATGTTTTGTCACTATAATAAGGACATTATAATGTTTTGTCACTATAATAAGGACATTATAATGTTTTGTCACTATAATAAGGACATTATAATGTTTTGTCACTATAATAAGGACATTATAATGTTTTGTCACTATAATAAGGACATTATAATGTTTTGTCACTATAATAAGGACATTATAATGTTTTGTCACTATAATAAGGACATTATAATGTTTTGTCACTATAATAAGGACATTATAATGTTTTGTCACTATAATAAGGACATTATAATGTTTTGTCACTATAATAAGGACATTATAATGTTTTGTCACTATAATAAGGACATTATAATGTTTTGTCACTATAATAAGGACATTATAATGTTTTGTCACTATAATAAGGACATTATAATGTTTTGTCACTATAATAAGGACATTATAATGTTTTGTCACTATAATAAGGACATTATAATGTTTTGTCACTATAATAAGGACATTATAATGTTTTGTCACTATAATAAGGACATTATAATGTTTTGTCACTATAATAAGGAAATTATAATGTTTTGTCACTATATTTCTATAATAAGGACATTATAATGTTTTGTCACTATAATAAGGACATTATAATGTTTTGTCACTATATTTCTATAATAAGGACATTATAATGTTTTGTCACTATAATAAGGACATTATAATGTTTTGTCACTATATTAAGGACATTATAATGTTTTGTCACTATAATAAGGACATTATAATGTTTTGTCACTATAACAAGGAAATTATAATGTTTTGTCACTATATTTCTATAATAAGGACATTATAATGTTTTGTCACTATAATAAGGACATTATAATGTTTTGTCACTATAATAAGGACATTATAATGTTTTGTCACTATAATAAGGACATTATAATGTTTTGTCACTATAATAAGGACATTATAATGTTTTGTCACTATATTTCTATAATAAGGACATTATAATGTTTTGTCACTATAATAAGGACATTATAATGTTTTGTCACTATAATAAGGACATTATAATGTTTTGTCACTATATTTCTATAATAAGGACATTATAATGTTTTGTCACTATAATAAGGACATTATAATGTTTTGTCACTATAATAAGGACATTATAATGTTTTGTCACTATATTTCTATAATAAGGACATTATAATGTTTTGTCACTATAATAAGGACATTATAATGTTTTGTCACTATATTATAATGTTTTGTCACTATAATAAGGACATTATAATGTTTTGTCACTATAATAAGGACATTATAATGTTTTGTCACTATAATAAGGACATTATAATGTTTTGTCACTATATTTCTATAATAAGGACATTATAATGTTTTGTCACTATAATAAGGACATTATAATGTTTTGTCACTATAATAAGGACATTATAATGTTTTGTCACTATATTTCTATAATAAGGACATTATAATGTTTTGTCACTATAATAAGGACATTATAATGTTTTGTCACTATAATAAGGACATTATAATGTTTTGTCACTATATTTCTATAATAAGGACATTATAATGTTTTGTCACTATAATAAGGACATTATAATGTTTTGTCACTATAATAAGGACATTATAATGTTTTGTCACTATATTTCTATAATAAGGACATTATAATGTTTTGTCACTATAATAAGGACATTATAATGTTTTGTCACTATAATAAGGACATTATAATGTTTTGTCACTATAATAAGGACATTATAATGTTTTGTCACTATAATAAGGACATTATAATGTTTTGTCACTATAATATCAGGACATTATAATGTTTTGTCACTATAATAAGGACATTATAATGTTTTGTCACTATATTTCTAAGGACATTATAATGTTTTGTCACTATATTTCTATAATAAGGACATTATAATGTTTTGTCACTATAATAAGGACATTATAATGTTTTGTCACTATAATAAGGACATTATAATGTTTTGTCACTATAATAAGGACATTATAATGTTTTGTCACTATAATAAGGACATTATAATGTTTTGTCACTATAATAAGGACATTATAATGTTTTGTCACTATATTTCTATAAGGACATTATAATGTTTTGTCACTATAATAAGGACATTATAATGTTTTGTCACTATAAGGACATTATAATGTTTTGTCACTATAATAAGGACATTATAATGTTTTGTCACTATAATAATAAGGACATTATAATGTTTTGTCACTATAATAAGGACATTATAATGTTTTGTCACTATAATAATAAGGACATTATAATGTTTTGTCACTATAATAAGGACATTATAATGTTTTGTCACTATAATAAGGACATTATAATGTTTTGTCACTATATAATAAGGACATTATAATGTTTTGTCACTATAATAAGGACATTATAATGTTTTGTCACTATAATAAGGACATTATAATGTTTTGTCACTATAATAAGGACATTATAATGTTTTGTCACTATAATAAGGACATTATAATGTTTTGTCACTATAATAAGGACATTATAATGTTTTGTCACTATAATAAGGACATTATAATGTTTTGTCACTATAATAAGGACATTATAATGTTTTGTCACTATAATAAGGACATTATAATGTTTTGTCACTATAATAAGGACATTATAATGTTTTGTCACTATAATAAGGACATTATAATGTTTTGTCACTATAATAAGGACATTATAATGTTTTGTCACTATAATAAGGACATTATAATGTTTTGTCACTATAATAAGGACATTATAATGTTTTGTCACTATAATAAGGACATTATAATGTTTTGTCACTATAATAAGGACATTATAATGTTTTGTCACTATAATAAGGACATTATAATGTTTTGTCACTATAATAAGGACATTATAATGTTTTGTCACTATAATAAGGACATTATAATGTTTTGTCACTATAATAAGGACATTATAATGTTTTGTCACTATAATAAGGACATTATAATGTTTTGTCACTATAATAAGGACATTATAATGTTTTGTCACTATAATAAGGACATTATAATGTTTTGTCACTATAATAAGGACATTATAATGTTTTGTCACTATAATAAGGACATTATAATGTTTTGTCACTATAATAAGGACAAGGACATTATAATGTTTTGTCACTATAATAAGGACATTATAATGTTTTGTCACTATAATAAGGACATTATAATGTTTTGTCACTATAATAAGGACATTATAATGTTTTGTCACTATAATAAGGACATTATAATGTTTTGTCACTATATTTCTATAATAAGGACATTATAATGTTTTGTCACTATATTTCTATAATAAGGACATTATAATGTTTTGTCACTATAATAAGGACATTATAATGTTTTGTCACTATAATAAGGACATTATAATGTTTTGTCACTATAATAAGGACATTATAATGTTTTGTCACTATAATAAGGACATTATAATGTTTTGTCACTATAATAAGGACATTATAATGTTTTGTCACTATAATAAGGACATTATAATGTTTTGTCACTATAATAAGGACATTATAATGTTTTGTCACTATAATAAGGACATTATAATGTTTTGTCACTATAATAAGGACATTATAATGTTTTGTCACTATAATAAGGACATTATAATGTTTTGTCACTATAATAAGGACATTATAATGTTTTGTCACTATAATAAGGACATTATAATGTTTTGTCACTATAATAAGGACATTATAATGTTTTGTCACTATATTTCTATAATAAGGACATTATAATGTTTTGTCACTATATTTCTATAATAAGGACATTATAATGTTTTGTCACTATAATAAGGACATTATAATGTTTTGTCACGATAATAAGGACATTATAATGTTTTGTCACTATAATAAGGACATTATAATGTTTTGTCACTATAATAAGGACATTATAATGTTTTGTCACTATAATAAGGACATTATAATGTTTTGTCACTATATAAGGACATTATAATGTTTTGTCATTAATAAGGACATTATAATGTTTTGTCACTATAATAAGGACATTATAATGTTTTGTCACTATAATAAGGACATTATAATGTTTTGTCACTATAATAAGGACATTATAATGTTTTGTCACTATAATAAGGACATTATAATGTTTTGTCACTATAATAAGGACATTATAATGTTTTGTCACTATAATAAGGACATTATAATGTTTTGTCACTATAATAAGGACATTATAATGTTTTGTCACTATAATAAGGACATTATAATGTTTTGTCACTATATTTCTATAATAAGGACATTATAATACTATAATAAGACATTATAATGTTTTGTCACTATAATAATAAGGACATTATAATGTTTTGTCACTATAATAAGGAGGACATTATAATGTTTTGTCACTATAATAAGGACATTATAATGTTTTGTCACTATAATAAGGACATTATAATGTTTTGTCACTATAATAAGGACATTATAATGTTTTGTCACTATAATAGGGATATTATAATGTTTTGTCACTATAATAAGGACATTATAATGTTTTGTCACTATAATAAGGATATTATAATGTTTTGTCACTATATTTCTATAATAAGGACATTATAATGTTTTGTCACTATAATAAGGACATTATAATGTTTTGTCACTATATTTCTATAATAAGGACATTATAATGTTTTGTCACTATAATAAGGACATTATAATGTTTTGTCACTATAATAGGGATATTATAATGTTTTGTCACTATATTTCTATAATAAGGACATTATAATGTTTTGTCACTATAATAAGGACATTATAATGTTTTGTCACTATAATAAGGACATTATAATGTTTTGTCACTATAATAAGGACATTATAATGTTTTGTCACTATAATAAGGACATTATAATGTTTTGTCACTATAATAATAAGGACATTATAATGTTTTGTCACTATAATAAGGACATTATAATGTTTTGTCACTATAATAATAGGGATATTATAATGTTTTGTCACTATATTTCTATAATAAGGACATTATAA
Organism: Tachypleus tridentatus; assembly: GCF_004210375.1. Lineage (NCBI taxonomy): Eukaryota > Metazoa > Arthropoda > Merostomata > Xiphosura > Limulidae > Tachypleus > Tachypleus tridentatus. Next base: position 6,512,528 of record NC_134837.1, read on the forward strand.
TGTTTTGTCACTATAATAAGGACATTATAATGTTTTGTCACTATAATAAGGACATTATAATGTTTTGTCACTATAATAAGGACATTATAATGTTTTGTCACTATAATAAGGACATTATAATGTTTTGTCACTATAATAAGGACATTATAATGTTTTGTCACTATAATAAGGACATTATAATGTTTTGTCACTATAATAAGGACATTATAATGTTTTGTCACTATAATAAGGACATTATAATGTTTTGTCACTATAATAAGGACATTATAATGTTTTGTCACTATAATAAGGACATTATAATGTTTTGTCACTATAATAAGGACATTATAATGTTTTGTCACTATAATAAGGACATTATAATGTTTTGTCACTATAATAAGGACATTATAATGTTTTGTCACTATAATAAGGACATTATAATGTTTTGTCACTATAATAAGGACATTATAATGTTTTGTCACTATAATAAGGACATTATAATGTTTTGTCACTATAATAAGGACATTATAATGTAATGTCACATTATAATGTTTTGTCACTATAATAAGGACATTATAATGTTTTGTCACTATAATAAGGACATTATAATGTTTTGTCACTATAATAAGGACATTATAATGTTTTGTCACTATAATAAGGACATTATAATGTTTTGTCACTATAATAAGGACATTATAATGTTTTGTCACTATAATAATAAGGACATTATAATGTTTTGTCACTATAATAAGGACATTATAATGTTTTGTCACTATAATAAGGACATTATAATGTTTTGTCACTATAATAAGGACATTATAATGTTTTGTCACTATAATAAGGACATTATAATGTTTTGTCACTATAATAAGGACATTATAATGTTTTGTCACTATAATAAGGACATTATAATGTTTTGTCACTATAATAAGGACATTATAATGTTTTGTCACTATAATAAGGACATTATAATGTTTTGTCACTATAATAAGGACATTATAATGTTTTGTCACTATAATAAGGACATTATAATGTTTTGTCACTATAATAAGGACATTATAATGTTTTGTCACTATAATAAGGACATTATAATGTTTTGTCACTATATTTCTATAATAAGGACATTATAATGTTTTGTCACTATAATAAGGACATTATAATGTTTTGTCACTATAATAAGGACATTATAATGTTTTGTCACTATATTTCTATAATAAGGACATTATAATGTTTTGTCACTATAATAAGGACATTATAATGTTTTGTCACTATAATAAGGACATTATAATGTTTTGTCACTATAATAAGGACATTATAATGTTTTGTCACTATAATAAGGACATTATAATGTTTTGTCACTATAATAAGGACATTATAATGTTTTGTCACTATAATAAGGACATTATAATGTTTTGTCACTATAATAAGGACATTATAATGTTTTGTCACTATAATTTATAATGTTTTGTCTATAATAAGGACATTATAATGTTTTGTCACTATAATAAGGACATTATAATGTTTTGTCACTATAATAAGGACATTATAATGTTTTGTCACTATAATAAGGACATTATAATGTTTTGTCACTATAATAAGGACATTATAATGTTTTGTCACTATAATAAGGACATTATAATGTTTTGTCACTATAATAAGGACATTATAATGTTTTGTCACTATATTTCTATAAGGACATTATAATGTTTTGTCACTATAATAAGGACATTATAATGTTTTGTCACTATATTTCTATAATAAGGACATTATAATGTTTTGTCACTATAATAAGGACATTATAATGTTTTGTCACTATAATAAGGACATTATAATGTTTTGTCACTATAATAAGGACATTATAATGTTTTGTCACTATAATAAGGACATTATAATGTTTTGTCACTATATTTCTATAATAAGGACATTATAATGTTTTGTCACTATAATAAGGACATTATAATGTTTTGTCACTATATTTCTATAATAAGGACATTATAATGTTTTGTCACTATAATAAGGACATTATAATGTTTTGTCACTATATTTCTATAATAAGGACATTATAATGTTTTGTCACTATAATAAGGACATTATAATGTTTTGTCACTATAATAAGGACATTATAATGTTTTGTCACTATAATAAGGACATTATAATGTTTTGTCACTATAATAAGGACATTATAATGTTTTGTCACTATAATAAGGACATTATAATGTTTTGTCACTATAATAAGGATATTATAATGTTTTGTCACTATATTTCTATAATAAGGACATTATAATGTTTTGTCACTATAATAAGGACATTATAATGTTTTGTCACTATAATAAGGACATTATAATGTTTTGTCACTATAATAAGGACATTATAATGTTTTGTCACTATAATAAGGACATTATAATGTTTTGTCACTATAATAAGGACATTATAATGTTTTGTCACTATAATAAGGACATTATAATGTTTTGTCACTATAATAAGGACATTATAATGTTTTGTCACTATAATAAGGACATTATAATGTTTTGTCACTATAATAAGGACATTATAATGTTTTGTCACTATAATAAGGACATTATAATGTTTTGTCACTATAATAAGGACATTATAATGTTTTGTCACTATTATAATGTTTTGTCACTATAATAAGGACATTATAATGTTTTGTCACTATAATAAGGACATTATAATGTTTTGTCACTATAAGGACATTATAATGTTTTGTCACTATATTTCTATAATAAGGACATTATAATGTTTTGTCACTATAATAAGGACATTATAATGTTTTGTCACTATAATAAGGACATTATAATGTTTTGTCACTATAATAAGGACATTATAATGTTTTGTCACTATAATAATAAGGACATTATAATGTTTTGTCACTATAATAAGGACATTATAATGTTTTGTCACTATAATAAGGACATTATAATGTTTTGTCACTATAATAAGGACATTATAATGTTTTGTCACTATAATAAGGACATTATAATGTTTTGTCACTATAATAAGGACATTATAATGTTTTGTCACTATATAATAAGGACATTATAATGTTTTGTCACTATAATAAGGACATTATAATGTTTTGTCACTATAATAAGGACATTATAATGTTTTGTCACTATAATAAGGACATTATAATGTTTTGTCACTATATTTCTATAATAAGGACATTATAATGTTTTGTCACTATAATAAGGACATTATAATGTTTTGTCACTATAATAAGGACATTATAATGTTTTGTCACTATAATAAGGACATTATAATGTTTTGTCACTATAATAAGGACATTATAATGTTTTGTCACTATAATAAGGACATTATAATGTTTTGTCACTATAATAAGGACATTATAATGTTTTGTCACTATAATAAGGACATTATAATGTTTTGTCACTATATTTCTATAATAAGGACATTATAATGTTTTGTCACTATAATAAGGACATTATAATGTTTTGTCACTATAATAAGGACATTATAATGTTTTGTCACTATAATAAGGACATTATAATGTTTTGTCACTATAATAAGGACATTATAATGTTTTGTCACTATAATAAGGACATTATAATGTTTTGTCACTATAATAAGGACATTATAATGTTTTGTCACTATAATAAGGACATTATAATGTTTTGTCACTATAATAAGGACATTATAATGTTTTGTCACTATAATAAGGACATTATAATGTTTTGTCACTATAATAAGGACATTATAATGTTTTGTCACTATAATAAGGACATTATAATGTTTTGTCACTATAATAAGGACATTATAATGTTTTGTCACTATAATAAGGACATTATAATGTTTTGTCACTATAATAAGGACATTATATGTTTTGTCAATAATAAGGACATTATAATGTTTTGTCACTATAATAAGGACATTATAATGTTTTGTCACTATAATAAGGACATTATAATGTTTTGTCACTATAATAAGGACATTATAATGTTTTGTCACTATAATAAGGACATTATAATGTTTTGTCACTATAATAAGGACATTATAATGTTTTGTCACTATAATAAGGACATTATAATGTTTTGTCACTATAATAAGGACATTATAATGTTTTGTCACTATAATAAGGACATTATAATGTTTTGTCACTATAATAAGGACATTATAATGTTTTGTCACTATAATAAGGACATTATAATGTTTTGTCACTATAATAAGGACATTATAATGTTTTGTCACTATAATAAGGACATTATAATGTTTTGTCACTATAATAAGGACATTATAATGTTTTGTCACTATATTTCTATAATAAGGACATTATAATGTTTTGTCACTATAATAAGGACATTATAATGTTTTGTCACTATATTTCTATAATAAGGACATTATAATGTTTTGTCACTATAATAAGGACATTATAATGTTTTGTCACTATAATAAGGACATTATAATGTTTTGTCACTATAATAAGGACATTATAATGTTTTGTCACTATAATAAGGACATTATAATGTTTTGTCACTATAATAAGGACATTATAATGTTTTGTCACTATAATAAGGACATTATAATGTTTTGTCACTATAATAAGGACATTATAATGTTTTGTCAATAATAAGGACATTATAATGTTTTGTCACTATATTTCTATATAAGGACATTATAATGTTTTGTCACTATAATAAGGACATTATAATGTTTTGTCACTATAATAAGGACATTATAATGTTTTGTCACTATAATAAGGACATTATAATGTTTTGTCACTATAATAAGGACATTATAATGTTTTGTCACTATAATAATAAGGACATTATAATGTTTTGTCACTATAATAAGGACATTATAATGTTTTGTCACTATAATAAGGACATTATAATGTTTTGTCACTATAATAAGGACATTATAATGTTTTGTCACTATAATAAGGACAATAATGGACATTATAATGTTTTGTCACTATAATAAGGACATTATAATGTTTTGTCACTATAATAAGGACATTATAATGTTTTGTCACTATAATAAGGACATTATAATGTTTTGTCACTATAATAAGGACATTATAATGTTTTGTCACTATAATAAGGACATTATAATGTTTTGTCACTATAATAAGGACATTATAATGTTTTGTCACTATAATAAGGACATTATAATGTTTTGTCACTATAATAAGGACATTATAATGTTTTGTCACTATAATAAGGACATTATAATGTTTTGTCACTATAATAAGGACATTATAATGTTTTGTCACTATAATAAGGACATTATAATGTTTTGTCACTATAATAAGGACATTATAATGTTTTGTCACTATAATAAGGACATTATAATGTTTTGTCACTATAATAAGGACATTATAATGTTTTGTCACTATAATAAGGACATTATAATGTTTTGTCACTATAATAAGGACATTATAATGTTTTGTCACTATAATAAGGACATTATAATGTTTTGTCACTATAATAAGGACATTATAATGTTTTGTCACTATAATAAGGACATTATAATGTTTTGTCACTATAATAATAAGGACATTATAATGTTTTGTCACTATAATAAGGACATTATAATGTTTTGTCACTATAATAAGGACATTATAATGTTTTGTCACTATAATAAGGACATTATAATGTTTTGTCACTATAATAAGGACATTATAATGTTTTGTCACTATAATAAGGACATTATAATGTTTTGTCACTATATTTCTATAATAAGGACATTATAATGTTTTGTCACTATATTTCTATAATAAGGACATTATAATGTTTTGTCACTATAATAAGGACATTATAATGTTTTGTCACTATATTTCTATAATAAGGACATTATAATGTTTTGTCACTATAATAAGGACATTATAATGTTTTGTCACTATAATAAGGACATTATAATGTTTTGTCACTATAATAAGGACATTATAATGTTTTGTCACTATAATAAGGACATTATAATGTTTTGTCACTATAATAAGGACATTATAATGTTTTGTCACTATATTTCTATAATAAGGACATTATAATGTTTTGTCACTATATTTCTATAATAAGGACATTATAATGTTTTGTCACTATAATAAGGACATTATAATGTTTTGTCACTATAATAAGGACATTATAATGTTTTGTCACTATAATAGGGACATATAATGTTTTGTCACTATAATAAGGACATTATAATGTTTTGTCACTATAATAAGGACATTATAATGTTTTGGACATTATAATATAATAAGGACATTATAATGTTTTGTCACTATAATAAGGACATTATAATGTTTTGTCACTATAATAAGGACATTATAATGTTTTGTCACTATAATAAGGACATTATAATGTTTTGTCACTATAATAAGGACATTATAATGTTTTGTCACTATAATAAGGACATTATAATGTTTTGTCACTATAATAAGGACATTATAATGTTTTGTCACTATAATAAGGACATTATAATGTTTTGTCACTATATTTCTATAATAAGGACATTATAATGTTTTGTCACTATAATAAGGACATTATAATGTTTTGTCACTATAATAAGGACATTATAATGTTTTGTCACTATATTTCTATAATAAGGACATTATAATGTTTTGTCACTATAATAAGGACATTATAATGTTTTGTCACTATAATAAGGACATTATAATGTTTTGTCACTATAATAAGGACATTATAATGTTTTGTCACTATAATAAGGACATTATAATGTTTTGTCACTATAATAAGGACATTATAATGTTTTGTCACTATAATAAGGACATTATAATGTTTTGTCACTATAATAAGGACATTATAATGTTTTGTCACTATAATAAGGACATTATAATGTTTTGTCACTATTTATAATGTTTTGTCACTATAATAAGGACATTATAATGTTTTGTCACTATAATAAGGACATTATAATGTTTTGTCACTATAATAAGGACATTATAATGTTTTGTCACTATAATAAGGACATTATAATGTTTTGTCACTATAATAATAAGGACATTATAATGTTTTGTCACTATAATAAGGACATTATAATGTTTTGTCACTATAATAAGGACATTATAATGTTTTGTCACTATAATAAGGACATTATAATGTTTTGTCACTATAATAAGGACATTATAATGTTTTGTCACTATAATAAGGACATTATAATGTTTTGTCACTATAATAAGGACATTATAATGTTTTGTCACTATAATAAGGACATTATAATGTTTTGTCACTATAATAAGGACATTATAATGTTTTGTCACTATAATAAGGACATTATACATTATAATGTTTTGTCACTATAATAAGGACATTATAATGTTTTGTCACTATATTTCTATAATAAGGACATTATAATGTTTTGTCACTATAATAAGGACATTATAATGTTTTGTCACTATAATAAGGACATTATAATGTTTTGTCACTATAATAAGGACTTATAATAAGGACATTATAATGTTTTGTCACTATAATAAGGACATTATAATGTTTTGTCACTATAATAAGGACATTATAATGTTTTGTCACTATAATAAGGACATTATAATGTTTTGTCACTATAATAAGGACATTATAATGTTTTGTCACTATAATAAGGACATTATAATGTTTTGTCACTATAATAAGGACATTATAATGTTTTGTCACTATATTTCTATAATAAGGACATTATAATGTTTTGTCACTATAATAAGGACATTATAATGTTTTGTCACTATAATAAGGACATTATAATGTTTTGTCACTATAATAAGGACATTATAATGTTTTGTCACTATAATAAGGACATTATAATGTTTTGTCACTATAATAAGGACATTATAATGTTTTGTCACTATAATAAGGACATTATAATGTTTTGTCACTATAATAAGGACATTATAATGTTTTGTCACTATAATAAGGACATTATAATGTTTTGTCACTATAATAAGGACATTATAATGTTTTGTCACTATAATAAGGACATTATAATGTTTTGTCACTATAATAAGGACATTATAATGTTTTGTCACTATAATAAGGACATTATAATGTTTTGTCACTATATAATGTTTTGTCATAAGGACATTATAATGTTTTGTCACTATAATAAGGACATTATAATGTTTTGTCACTATAATAATAAGGACATTATAATGTTTTGTCACTATAATAAGGACATTATAATGTTTTGTCACTATAATAAGGACATTATAATGTTTTGTCACTATAATAAGGACATTATAATGTTTTGTCACTATAATAAGGACATTATAATGTTTTGTCACTATAATAAGGACATTATAATGTTTTGTATAATAAGGACATTATAATGTTTTGTCTATAATAAGGACATTATAATGTTTTGTCACTATAATAATAAGGACATTATAATGTTTTGTCACTATAATAAGGACATTATAATGTTTTGTCACTATAATAAGGACATTATAATGTTTTGTCACTATAATAAGGACATTATAATGTTTTGTCACTATAATAAGGACATTATAATGTTTTGTCACTATAATAATAAGGACATTATAATGTTTTGTCACTATATTTCTATAATAAGGACATTATAATGTTTTGTCACTATAATAAGGACATTATAATGTTTTGTCACTATATTTCTATAATAAGGACATTATAATGTTTTGTCACTATAATAAGGACATTATAATGTTTTGTCACTATAATAAGGACATTATAATGTTTTGTCACTATAATAAGGACATTATAATGTTTTGTCACTATAATAAGGACATTATAATGTTTTGTCACTATAATAAGGACATTATAATGTTTTGTCACTATAATAAGGACATTATAATGTTTTGTCAAGGACATTATAATGTTTTGTCATATTTCTATAATAAGGACATTATAATGTTTTGTCACTATAATAAGGACATTATAATGTTTTGTCACTATATTTCTATAATAAGGACATTATAATGTTTTGTCACTATAATAAGGACATTATAATGTTTTGTCACTATAATAAGGACATTATAATGTTTTGTCACTATAATAAGGACATTATAATGTTTTGTCACTATAATAAGGACATTATAATGTTTTGTCACTATAATAAGGACATTATAATGTTTTGTCACTATAATAAGGACATTATAATGTTTTGTCACTATAATAAGGACATTATAATGTTTTGTCACTATAATAAGGACATTATAATGTTTTGTCACTATAATAAGGACATTATAATGTTTTGTCACTATAATAAGGACATTATAATGTTTTGTCACTATAATAATGTTTTGTCACTATAATAAGGACATTATAATGTTTTGTCACTATAATAAGGACATTATAATGTTTTGTCACTATAATAAGGACATTATAATGTTTTGTCACTATAATAAGGACATTATAATGTTTTGTCACTATAATAAGGACATTATAATGTTTTGTCACTATAATAAGGACATTATAATGTTTTGTCACTATAATAAGGACATTATAATGTTTTGTCACTATAATAAGGACATTATAATGTTTTGTCACTATAATAAGGACATTATAATGTTTTGTCACTATAATAAGGACATTATAATGTTTTGTCACTATAATAAGGACATTATAATGTTTTGTCACTATAATAAGGACATTATAATGTTTTGTCACTATAATAAGGACATTATAATGTTTTATCACTATAATAAGGACATTATAATGTTTTGTCACTATAATAAGGACATTATAATGTTTTGTCACTATAATAAGGACATTATAATGTTTTGTCACTATAATAAGGACATTATAATGTTTTGTCACTATAATAAGGACATTATAATGTTTTGTCACTATAATAAGGACATTATAATGTTTTGTCACTATATTTCTATAATAAGGACATTATAATGTTTTGTCACTATAATAAGGACATTAAATGTTTTGTCACTATAATAAGGAAATTATAATGTTTTGTCACGATAATAAGGACATTATAATGTTTTGTCACTATAATAAGGATATTATAATGTTTTGTCACTATAATAAGGACATTATAATGTTTTGTCACTATAATAAGGACATTATAATGTTTTGTCACTATATTTCTATAATAAGGACATTATAATGTTTTGTCACTATATTTCTATAATAAGGACATTATAATGTTTTGTCACTATAATAAGGACATTATAATGTTTTGTCACTATATTTCTATAATAAGGACATTATAATGTTTTGTCACTATAATAAGGACATTATAATGTTTTGTCACTATAATAAGGACATTATAATGTTTTGTCACTATAATAAGGACATTATAATGTTTTGTCACTATAATAAGGACATTATAATGTTTTGTCACTATAATAAGGACATTATAATGTTTTGTCACTATATTTCTATAATAAGGACATTATAATGTTTTGTCACTATAATAAGGACATTATAATGTTTTGTCACTATAATAAGGATATTATAATGTTTTGTCACTATATTTCTATAATAAGGACATTATAATGTTTTGTCACTATAATAAGGACATTATAATGTTTTGTCACTATAATAAGGACATTATAATGTTTTGTCAATAAGGACATTATAATGTTTTGTCACTATAATAAGGACTTATAATGTTTTGTCACTATAATAAGGACATTATAATGTTTTGTCACTATAATAAGACATTATAATGTTTTGTCACTATAATAAGGACATTATAATGTTTTGTCACTATAATAAGGACATTATAATGTTTTGTCACTATAATAAGGACATTATAATGTTTTGTCACTATAATAAGGACATTATAATGTTTTGTCACTATAATAAGGACATTATAATGTTTTGTCACTATAATAAGGACATTATAATGTTTTGTCACTATAATAAGGACATTATAATGTTTTGTCACTATAATAAGGACATTATAATGTTTTGTCACTATAATAAGGACATTATAATGTTTTGTCACTATAATAAGGACATTATAATGTTTTGTCACTATAATAAGGACATTATAATGTTTTGTCACTATAATAAGGACATTATAATGTTTTGTCACTATAATAAGGACATTATAATGTTTTGTCACTATAATAAGGACATTATAATGTTTTGTCACTATAATAAGGACATTATAATGTTTTGTCACTATAATAAGGACATTATAATGTTTTGTCACTATAATAAGGACATTATAATGTTTTGTCACTATATTTCTATAATAAGGACATTATAATGTTTTGTCACTATAATAAGGACATTATAATGTTTTGTCACTATAACATTATAATGTTTTGTCACTATAATAAGGACATTATAATGTTTTGTCACTATAATAAGGACATTATAATGTTTTGTCACTATAATAAGGATATTATAATGTTTTGTCACTATAATAAGGACATTATAATGTTTTGTCACTATAATAAGGACATTATAATGTTTTGTCACTATAATAAGGACATTATAATGTTTTGTCACTATAATAAGGACATTATAATGTTTTGTCACTATAATAAGGACATTATAATGTTTTGTCACTATACTAAGGACATTATAATGTTTTGTCTATAATAAGGACATTATAATGTTTTGTCACTATAATAAGGACATTATAATGTTTTGTCACTATAATAAGGACATTATAATGTTTTGTCACTATAATAATAAGGACATTATAATGTTTTGTCACTATAATAAGGACATTATAATGTTTTGTCACTATAATAAGGACATTATAATGTTTTGTCACTATATTTCTATAATAAGGACATTATAATGTTTTGTCACTATAATAAGGACATTATAATGTTTTTATAATGTTTTGTCACTATAATGTTTTGTCACTAAATAAGGACATTATAATGTTTTGTCACTATAATAAGGACATTATAATGTTTTGTCACTATAATAAGGACATTATAATGTTTTGTCACTATAATAAGGACATTATAATGTTTTGTCACTATAATAAGGACATTATAATGTTTTGTCACTATAATAAGGACATTATAATGTTTTGTCACTATAATAAGGACATTATAATGTTTTGTCACTATAATAAGGACATTATAATGTTTTGTCACTATAATAAGGACATTATAATGTTTTGTCACTATATTTCTATAATAAGGACATTATAATGTTTTGTCACTATAATAAGGACATTATAATGTTTTGTCACTATAATAAGGACATTATAATGTTTTGTCACTATAATAAGGACATTATAATGTTTTGTCACTATAATAAGGACATTATAATGTTTTGTCACTATAATAAGGACATTATAATGTTTTGTCACTATAATAAGGACATTATAATGTTTTGTCACTATAATAAGGACATTATAATGTTTTGTCACTATAATAAGGACATTATAATGTTTTGTCACTATAATAAGGACATTATAATGTTTTGTCACTATAATAAGGACATTATAATGTTTTGTCACTATAATAAGGACATTATAATGTTTTGTCACTATAATAAGGACATTATAATGTTTTGTCACTATAATAAGGACATTATAATGTTTTGTCACTATATTTCTATAATAAGGACATTATAATGTTTTGTCACTATAATAAGGACATTATAATGTTTTGTCACTATAATAAGGACATTATAATGTTTTGTCACTATAATAAGGACATTATAATGTTTTGTCACTATAATAAGGACATTATAATGTTTTGTCACTATAATAAGGACATTATAATGTTTTGTCACTATAATAAGGACATTATAATGTTTTGTCACTATAATAAGGACATTATAATGTTTTGTCACTATAATAAGGACATAATAAGGACATTATAATGTTTTGTCACTATAATAAGGACATTATAATGTTTTGTCACTATAATAAGGACATTATAATGTTTTGTCACTATAATAAGGACATTATAATGTTTTGTCACTATAATAAGGACATTATAATGTTTTGTCACTATAATAAGGACATTATAATGTTTTGTCACTATAATAAGGACATTATAATGTTTTGTCACTATAATAAGGACATTATAATGTTTTGTCACTATAATAAGGACATTATAATGTTTTGTCACTATAATAAGGACATTATAATGTTTTGTCACTATAATAAGGACATTATAATGTTTTGTCACTATAATAAGGACATTATAATGTTTTGTCACTATAATAAGGACATTATAATGTTTTGTCACTATATATAAGGACATTATAATGTTTTGTCACTATATTTCTATAATAAGGACATTATAATGTTTTGTCACTATAATAAGGACATTATAATGTTTTGTCACTATATTTCTATAATAAGGACATTATAATGTTTTGTCACTATAATAAGGACATTATAATGTTTTGTCACTATAATAAGGACATTATAATGTTTTGTCACTATAATAAGGACATTATAATGTTTTGTCACTATAATAAGGACATTATAATGTTTTGTCACTATAATAAGGACATTATAATGTTTTGTCACTATAATAAGGACATTATAATGTTTTGTCACTATAATAAGGACATTATAATGTTTTGTCACTATAATAAGGACATTATAATGTTTTGTCACTATAATAAGGACATTATAATGTTTTGTCACTATATTTCTATAATAAGGACATTATAATGTTTTGTCACTATATTTCTAAGGACATTATAATGTTTTGTCACTATAATAAGGACATTATAATGTTTTGTCACTATAATAAGGACATTATAATGTTTTGTCACTATAATAAGGACATTATAATGTTTTGTCACTATAATAAGGACATTATAATGTTTTGTCACTATAATAAGGACATTATAATGTTTTGTCACTATATATAAGGACATTATAATGTTTTGTCACTATAATAAGGACATTATAATGTTTTGTCACTATAATAAGGACATTATAATGTTTTGTCACTATAATAAGGACATTATAATGTTTTGTCACTATAATAAGGACATTATAATGTTTTGTCACTATAATAAGGACATTATAATGTTTTGTCACTATAATAAGGACATTATAATGTTTTGTCACTATAATAAGGACATTATAATGTTTTGTCACTATAATAAGGACATTATAATGTTTTGTCACTATAATAAGGACATTATAATGTTTTGTCACTATAATAAGGACATTATAATGTTTTGTCACTATAATAAGGACATTATAATGTTTTGTCACTATAATAAGGACATTATAATGTTTTGTCACTATAATAAGGACATTATAATGTTTTGTCACTATAATAAGGACATTATAATGTTTTGTCACTATAATAAGGACATTATAATGTTTTGTCACTATAATAATAAGGACATTATAATGTTTTGTCACTATAATAAGGACATTATAATGTTTTGTCACTATAATAAGGACATTATAATGTTTTGTCACTATAATAAGGACATTATAATGTTTTGTCACTATAATAAGGACATTATAATGTTTTGTCACTATAATAAGGACATTATAATGTTTTGTCACTATAATAAGGACATTATAATGTTTTGTCACTATAATAAGGACATTATAATGTTTTGTCACTATAATAAGGACATTATAATGTTTTGTCACTATAATAAGGACATTATAATGTTTTGTCACTATAATAAGGACATTATAATGTTTTGTCACTATAATAAGGACATTATAATGTTTTGTCACTATAATAAGGACATTATAATGTTTTGTCACTATAATAAGGACATTATAATGTTTTGTCACTATAATAAGGACATTATAATGTTTTGTCACTATATTTCTATAATAAGGACATTATAATGTTTTGTCACTATAATAAGGACATTATAATGTTTTGTCACTATAATAAGGACATTATAATGTTTTGTCACTATAATAAGGACATTATAATGTTTTGTCACTATAATAAGGACATTATAATGTTTTGTCACTATAATAAGGACATTATAATGTTTTGTCACTATAATAAGGACATTATAATGTTTTGTCACTATAATAAGGACATTATAATGTTTTGTCACTATAATAAGGACATTATAATGTTTTGTCACTATAATAAGGACATTATAATGTTTTGTCACTATAATAAGGACATTATAATGTTTTGTCACTATAATAAGGACATTATAATGTTTTGTCACTATAATAAGGACATTATAATGTTTTGTCACTATAATAAGGACATTATAATGTTTTGTCACTATAATAAGGACATTATAATGTTTTGTCACTATAATAAGGACATTATAATGTTTTGTCACTATAATAAGGACATTATAATGTTTTGTCACTATAATAAGGACATTATAATGTTTTGTCACTATATTTCTATAATAAGGACATTATAATGTTTTGTCACTATAATAAGGACATTATAATGTTTTGTCACTATAATAGGGATATTATAATGTTTTGTCACTATATTTCTATAATAAGGACATTATAATGTTTTGTCACTATATAAGGACATTATAATGTTTTGTCACTATAATAAGGACATTATAATGTTTTGTCACTATAATAAGGACATTATAATGTTTTGTCACTATAATAAGGACATTATAATGTTTTGTCACTATAATAAGGACATTATAATGTTTTGTCACTATAATAAGGACATTATAATGTTTTGTCACTATAATAAGGACATTATAATGTTTTGTCACTATAATAAGGACATTATAATGTTTTGTCACTATAATAAGGACATTATAATGTTTTGTCACTATAATAAGGACATTATAATGTTTTGTCACTATAATAAGGACATTATAATGTTTTGTCACTATAATAAGGACATTATAATGTTTTGTCACTATATTTCTATAATAAGGACATTATAATGTTTTGTCACTATAATAAGGACATTATAATGTTTTGTCACTATAATAAGGACATTATAATGTTTTGTCACTATAATAAGGACATTATAATGTTTTGTCACTATATTTCTATAATAAGGACATTATAATGTTTTGTCACTATAATAAGGACATTATAATGTTTTGTCACTATAATAAGGACATTATAATGTTTTGTCACTATAATAAGGACATTATAATGTTTTGTCACTATAATAAGGATATTATAATGTTTTGTCACTATAATAAGGACATTATAATGTTTTGTCACTATAATAAGGACATTATAATGTTTTGTCACTATAATAAGGACATTATAATGTTTTGTCACTATATTTCTATAATAAGGACATTATAATGTTTTGTCACTATAATAAGGACATTATAATGTTTTGTCACTATATTTCTATAATAAGGACATTATAATGTTTTGTCACTATAATAAGGACATTATAATGTTTTGTCACTATAATAAGGACATTATAATGTTTTGTCACTATAATAAGGACATTATAATGTTTTGTCACTATAATAAGGACATTATAATGTTTTGTCACTATAATAAGGACATTATAATGTTTTGTCACTATATTTCTATAATAAGGACATTATAATGTTTTGTCACTATAATAAGGACATTATAATGTTTTGTCACTATAATAAGGACATTATAATGTTTTGTCACTATAATAAGGACATTATAATGTTTTGTCACTATAATAAGGACATTATAATGTTTTGTCACTATAATAAGGACATTATAATGTTTTGTCACTATAATAAGGACATTATAATGTTTTGTCACTATAATAAGGACATTATAATGTTTTGTCACTATAATAAGGACATTATAATGTTTTGTCACTATAATAAGGACATTATAATGTTTTGTCACTATAATAAGGACATTATAATGTTTTGTCACTATAATAAGGACATTATAATGTTTTGTCACTATAATAAGGACATTATAATGTTTTGTCACTATAATAAGGACATTATAATGTTTTGTCACTATAATAAGGACATTATAATGTTTTGTCACTATAATAAGGACATTATAATGTTTTGTCACTATAATAAGGACATTATAATGTTTTGTCACTATAATAAGGACATTATAATGTTTTGTCACTATAATAAGGACATTATAATGTTTTGTCACTATAATAAGGACATTATAATGTTTTGTCACTATAATAAGGACATTATAATGTTTTGTCACTATAATAAGGACATTATAATGTTTTGTCACTATAATAAGGACATTATAATGTTTTGTCACTATAATAAGGACATTATAATGTTTTGTCACTATAATAAGGACATTATAATGTTTTGTCACTATAATAAGGACATTATAATGTTTTGTCACTATAATAAGGACATTATAATGTTTTGTCACTATAATAAGGACATTATAATGTTTTGTCACTATATTTCTATAATAAGGACATTATAATGTTTTGTCACTATAATAAGGACATTATAATGTTTTGTCACTATAATAAGGACATTATAATGTTTTGTCACTATAATAAGGACATTATAATGTTTTGTCACTATAATAAGGACATTATAATGTTTTGTCACTATAATAAGGACATTATAATGTTTTGTCACTATAATAATAAGGACATTATAATGTTTTGTCACTATAATAAGGACATTATAATGTTTTGTCACTATAATAAGGACATTATAATGTTTTGTCACTATAATAAGGACATTATAATGTTTTGTCACTATAATAAGGACATTATAATGTTTTGTCACTATAATAAGGACATTATAATGTTTTGTCACTATAATAAGGACATTATAATGTTTTGTCACTATAATAAGGACATTATAATGTTTTGTCACTATAATAAGGACATTATAATGTTTTGTCACTATAATAAGGACATTATAATGTTTTGTCACTATAATAAGGACATTATAATGTTTTGTCACTATAATAAGGACATTATAATGTTTTGTCACTATAATAAGGACATTATAATGTTTTGTCACTATAATAAGGACATTATAATGTTTTGTCACTATAATAAGGACATTATAATGTTTTGTCACTATAATAAGGACATTATAATGTTTTGTCACTATAATAAGGACATTATAATGTTTTGTCACTATAATAAGGACATTATAATGTTTTGTCACTATATTTCTATAATAAGGACATTATAATGTTTTGTCACTATAATAAGGACATTATAATGTTTTGTCACTATAATAAGGACATTATAATGTTTTGTCACTATAATAAGGACATTATAATGTTTTGTCACTATAATAAGGACATTATAATGTTTTGTCACTATAATAAGGACATTATAATGTTTTGTCACTATAATAAGGACATTATAATGTTTTGTCACTATAATAAGGACATTATAATGTTTTGTCACTATAATAAGGACATTATAATGTTTTGTCACTATAATAAGGACATTATAATGTTTTGTCACTATAATAAGGACATTATAATGTTTTGTCACTATAATAAGGACATTATAATGTTTTGTCACTATAATAAGGACATTATAATGTTTTGTCACTATAATAAGGACATTATAATGTTTTGTCACTATAATAAGGACATTATAATGTTTTGTCACTATAATAAGGACATTATAATGTTTTGTCACTATAATAAGGACATTATAATGTTTTGTCACTATAATAAGGACATTATAATGTTTTGTCACTATAATAAGGACATTATAATGTTTTGTCACTATAATAAGGACATTATAATGTTTTGTCACTATAATAAGGACATTATAATGTTTTGTCACTATAATAAGGACATTATAATGTTTTGTCACTATAATAAGGACATTATAATGTTTTGTCACTATAATAAGGACATTATAATGTTTTGTCACTATAATAAGGACATTATAATGTTTTGTCACTATAATAAGGACATTATAATGTTTTGTCACTATAATAAGGACATTATAATGTTTTGTCACTATATTTCTATAATAAGGACATTATAATGTTTTGTCACTATAATAAGGACATTATAATGTTTTGTCACTATAATAAGGACATTATAATGTTTTGTCACTATAATAAGGACATTATAATGTTTTGTCACTATAATAAGGACATTATAATGTTTTGTCACTATATTACTATAATAAGGACATTATAATGTTTTGTCACTATAATAAGGACATTATAATGTTTTGTCACTATAATAAGGACATTATAATGTTTTGTCACTATAATAAGGACATTATAATGTTTTGTCACTATAATAAGGACATTATAATGTTTTGTCACTATAATAAGGACATTATAATGTTTTGTCACTATAATAAGGACATTATAATGTTTTGTCACTATAATAAGGACATTATAATGTTTTGTCACTATAATAAGGACATTATAATGTTTTGTCACTATAATAAGGACATTATAATGTTTTGTCACTATAATAAGGACATTATAATGTTTTGTCACTATAATAAGGACATTATAATGTTTTGTCACTATAATAAGGACATTATAATGTTTTGTCACTATAATAAGGACATTATAATGTTTTGTCACTATATTTCTATAATAAGGACATTATAATGTTTTGTCACTATAATAAGGACATTATAATGTTTTGTCACTATAATAAGGACATTATAATGTTTTGTCACTATAATAAGGACATTATAATGTTTTGTCACTATAATAAGGACATTATAATGTTTTGTCACTATAATAAGGACATTATAATGTTTTGTCACTATAATAAGGACATTATAATGTTTTGTCACTATAATAAGGACATTATAATGTTTTGTCACTATAATAAGGACATTATAATGTTTTGTCACTATATTTCTATAATAAGGACATTATAATGTTTTGTCACTATAATAAGGACATTATAATGTTTTGTCACTATAATAAGGACATTATAATGTTTTGTCACTATAATAAGGACATTATAATGTTTTGTCACTATAATAAGGACATTATAATGTTTTGTCACTATAATAAGGACATTATAATGTTTTGTCACTATAATAAGGACATTATAATGTTTTGTCACTATAATAAGGACATTATAATGTTTTGTCACTATATAATAAGGACATTATAATGTTTTGTCACTATAATAAGGACATTATAATGTTTTGTCACTATAATAAGGACATTATAATGTTTTGTCACTATAATAAGGACATTATAATGTTTTGTCACTATAATAAGGACATTATAATGTTTTGTCACTATAATAAGGACATTATAATGTTTTGTCACTATAATAAGGACATTATAATGTTTTGTCACTATAATAAGGACATTATAATGTTTTGTCACTATAATAAGGACATTATAATGTTTTGTCACTATAATAAGGACATTATAATGTTTTGTCACTATAATAAGGACATTATAATGTTTTGTCACTATAATAAGGACATTATAATGTTTTGTCACTATAATAAGGACATTATAATGTTTTGTCACTATAATAAGGACATTATAATGTTTTGTCACTATAATAAGGACATTATAATGTTTTGTCACTATATGTTTTGTCACTATATAAGGACATTATAATGTTTTGTCACTATAATAAGGACATTATAATGTTTTGTCACTATAATAAGGACATTATAATGTTTTGTCACTATATTTCTATAATAAGGACATTATAATGTTTTGTCACTATAATAAGGACATTATAATGTTTTGTCACTATATTTCTATAATAAGGACATTATAATGTTTTGTCACTATAATAAGGACATTATAATGTTTTGTCACTATAATAAGGACATTATAATGTTTTGTCACTATAATAAGGACATTATAATGTTTTGTCACTATAATAAGGACATTATAATGTTTTGTCACTATAATAAGGACATTATAATGTTTTGTCACTATAATAAGGACATTATAATGTTTTGTCACTATATTTCTATAATAAGGACATTATAATGTTTTGTCACTATAATAAGGACATTATAATGTTTTGTCACTATAATAAGGACATTATAATGTTTTGTCACTATAATAAGGACATTATAATGTTTTGTCACTATAATAAGGACATTATAATGTTTTGTCACTATAATAAGGACATTATAATGTTTTGTCACTATAATAAGGACATTATAATGTTTTGTCACTATAATAAGGACATTATAATGTTTTGTCACTATAATAAGGACATTATAATGTTTTGTCACTATAATAAGGACATTATAATGTTTTGTCACTATAATAAGGACATTATAATGTTTTGTCACTATAATAAGGACATTATAATGTTTTGTCACTATAATAAGGACATTATAATGTTTTGTCACTATATTTCTATAATAAGGACATTATAATGTTTTGTCACTATAATAAGGACATTATAATGTTTTGTCACTATAATAAGGACATTATAATGTTTTGTCACTATAATAAGGACATTATAATGTTTTGTCACTATAATAAGGACATTATAATGTTTTGTCACTATAATAAGGACATTATAATGTTTTGTCACTATAATAAGGACATTATAATGTTTTGTCACTATAATAAGGACATTATAATGTTTTGTCACTATAATAAGGACATTATAATGTTTTGTCACTATAATAAGGACATTATAATGTTTTGTCACTATAATAAGGACATTATAATGTTTTGTCACTATAATAAGGACATTATAATGTTTTGTCACTATAATAAGGACATTATAATGTTTTGTCACTATAATAAGGACATTATAATGTTTTGTCACTATATTTCTATAATAAGGACATTATAATGTTTTGTCACTATAATAAGGACATTATAATGTTTTGTCACTATAATAAGGACATTATAATGTTTTGTCACTATAATAAGGACATTATAATGTTTTGTCACTATAATAATAAGGACATTATAATGTTTTGTCACTATAATAAGGACATTATAATGTTTTGTCACTATAATAAGGACATTATAATGTTTTGTCACTATAATAAGGACATTATAATGTTTTGTCACTATAATAAGGACATTATAATGTTTTGTCACTATAATAAGGACATTATAATGTTTTGTCACTATAATAAGGACATTATAATGTTTTGTCACTATAATAAGGACATTATAATGTTTTGACATTATAATAAGGACATTATAATGTTTTGTCACTATAATAAGGACATTATAATGTTTTGTCACTATAATAAGGACATTATAATGTTTTGTTTTGTCACTATAATAAGGACATTATAATGTTTTGTCACTATAATAAGGACATTATAATGTTTTGTCACTATAATAAGGACATTATAATGTTTTGTCACTATAATAAGGACATTATAATGTTTTGTCACTATAATAAGGACATTATAATGTTTTGTCACTATAATAAGGACATTATAATGTTTTGTCACTATAATAAGGACATTATAATGTTTTGTCACTATAATAAGGACATTATAATGTTTTGTCACTATAATAAGGACATTATAATGTTTTGTCACTATAATAAGGACATTATAATGTTTTGTCACTATAATAAGGACATTATAATGTTTTGTCACTATAATAAGGACATTATAATGTTTTGTCACTATAATAAGGACATTATAATGTTTTGTCACTATAATAAGGACATTATAATGTTTTGTCACTATAATAAGGACATTATAATGTTTTGTCACTATAATAAGGACATTATAATGTTTTGTCACTATAATAAGGACATTATAATGTTTTGTCACTATAATAAGGACATTATAATGTTTTGTCACTATAATAAGGACATTATAATGTTTTGTCACTATAATAAGGACATTATAATGTTTTGTCACTATAATAAGGACATTATAATGTTTTGTCACTATAATAAGGACATTATAATGTTTTGTCACTATAATAAGGACATTATAATGTTTTGTCACTATAATAAGGACATTATAATGTTTTGTCACTATAATAAGGACATTATAATGTTTTGTCACTATAATAAGGACATTATAATGTTTTGTCACTATAATAAGGACATTATAATGTTTTGTCACTATAATAAGGACATTATAATGTTTTGTCACTATAATAAGGACATTATAATGTTTTGTCACTATAATAAGGACATTATAATGTTTTGTCACTATATTTCTATAATAAGGACATTATAATGTTTTGTCACTATATTTCTATAATAAGGACATTATAATGTTTTGTCACTATAATAAGGACATTATAATGTTTTGTCACTATATTTCTATAATAAGGACATTATAATGTTTTGTCACTATAATAAGGACATTATAATGTTTTGTCACTATAATAAGGACATTATAATGTTTTGTCACTATAATAAGGACATTATAATGTTTTGTCACTATAATAAGGACATTATAATGTTTTGTCACTATATAATAAGGACATTATAATGTTTTGTCACTATAATAAGGACATTATAATGTTTTGTCACTATAATAAGGACATTATAATGTTTTGTCACTATAATAAGGACATTATAATGTTTTGTCACTATAATAAGGACATTATAATGTTTTGTCACTATAATAAGGACATTATAATGTTTTGTCACTATAATAAGGACATTATAATGTTTTGTCACTATAATAAGGACATTATAATGTTTTGTCACTATAATAAGGACATTATAATGTTTTGTCACTATAATAAGGACATTATAATGTTTTGTCACTATAATAAGGACATTATAATGTTTTGTCACTATAATAAGGACATTATAATGTTTTGTCACTATAATAAGGACATTATAATGTTTTGTCACTATAATAAGGACATTATAATGTTTTGTCACTATAATAAGGACATTATAATGTTTTGTCACTATAATAAGGACATTATAATGTTTTGTCACTATATTTCTATAATAAGGACATTATAATGTTTTGTCACTATAATAAGGACATTATAATGTTTTGTCACTATAATAAGGACATTATAATGTTTTGTCACTATAATAAGGACATTATAATGTTTTGTCACTATAATAAGGACATTATAATGTTTTGTCACTATAATAAGGACATTATAATGTTTTGTCACTATTTCTAATAAGGACATTATAATGTTTTGTCACTATAATAAGGACATTATAATGTTTTGTCACTATAATAAGGACATTATAATGTTTTGTCACTATAATAAGGACATTATAATGTTTTGTCACTATAATAAGGACATTATAATGTTTTGTCACTATAATAAGGACATTATAATGTTTTGTCACTATAATAAGGACATTATAATGTTTTGTCACTATAATAAGGACATTATAATGTTTTGTCACTATAATAAGGACATTATAATGTTTTGTCACTATAATAAGGACATTATAATGTTTTGTCACTATAATAAGGACATTATAATGTTTTGTCACTATAATAAGGACATTATAATGTTTTGTCACTATAATAAGGACATTATAATGTTTTGTCACTATATTTCTATAATAAGGACATTATAATGTTTTGTCACTATAATAAGGACATTATAATGTTTTGTCACTATAATAAGGACATTATAATGTTTTGTCACTATAATAAGGACATTATAATGTTTTGTCACTATATATAATAAGGACATTATAATGTTTTGTCACTATAATAAGGACATTATAATGTTTTGTCACTATAATAAGGACATTATAATGTTTTGTCACTATTTCTATAATAAGGACATTATAATGTTTTGTCACTATAATAAGGACATTATAATGTTTTGTCACTATATTTCTATAATAAGGACATTATAATGTTTTGTCACTATAATAAGGACATTATAATGTTTTGTCACTATAATAAGGACATTATAATGTTTTGTCACTATAATAATAAGGACATTATAATGTTTTGTCACTATAATAAGGACATTATAATGTTTTGTCACTATAATAAGGACATTATAATGTTTTGTCACTATAATAAGGATATTATAATGTTTTGTCACTATATTTCTATAATAAGGACATTATAATGTTTTGTCACTATAATAAGGACATTATAATGTTTTGTCACTATAATAAGGACATTATAATGTTTTGTCACTATAATAAGGACATTATAATGTTTTGTCACTATAATAAGGACATTATAATGTTTTGTCACTATAATAAGGACATTATAATGTTTTGTCACTATAATAAGGACATTATAATGTTTTGTCACTATAATAAATAAGGACATTATAATGTTTTGTCACTATAATAAGGACATTATAATGTTTTGTCACTATAATAAGGACATTATAATGTTTTGTCACTATAATAAGGACATTATAATGTTTTGTCACTATAATAAGGACATTATAATGTTTTGTCACTATAATAAGGACATTATAATGTTTTGTCACTATAATAAGGACATTATAATGTTTTGTCACTATAATAAGGACATTATAATGTTTTGTCACTATAATAAGGACATTATAATGTTTTGTCACTATAATAAGGACATTATAATGTTTTGTCACTATAATAAGGACATTATAATGTTTTGTCACTATAATAAGGACATTATAATGTTTTGTCACTATAATAAGGACATTATAATGTTTTATCACTATAATAAGGACATTATAATGTTTTGTCACTATAATAAGGACATTATAATGTTTTGTCACTATATTTCTATAATAAGGACATTATAATGTTTTGTCACTATATTTCTATAATAAGGACATTATAATGTTTTGTCACTATAATAAGGACATTATAATGTTTTGTCACTATAATAAGGACATTATAATGTTTTGTCACTATAATAAGGACATTATAATGTTTTGTCACTATAATAAGGACATTATAATGTTTTGTCACTATAATAAGGACATTATAATGTTTTGTCACTATAATAAGGACATTATAATGTTTTGTCACTATAATAAGGACATTATAATGTTTTGTCACTATAATAATAAGGACATTATAATGTTTTGTCACTATTATAAGGAAATTATAATGTTTTGTCACGATAATAAGGACATAATAATGTTTTGTCACTATAATAAGGACATTATAATGTTTTGTCACTATAATAAGGACATTATAATGTTTTGTCACTATAATAAGGACATTATAATGTTTTGTCACTATAATAAGGACATTATAATGTTTTGTCACTATATTTCTATAATAAGGACATTGTAATGTTTTGTCACTATAATAAGGACATTATAATGTTTTGTCACTATAATAAGGACATTATAATGTTTTGTCACTATATAATAAGGACATTATAATGTTTTGTCACTATAATAAGGACATTATAATGTTTTGTCACTATAATAAGGACATTATAATGTTTTGTCACTATAATAAGGACATTATAATGTTTTGTCACTATAATAAGGACATTATAATGTTTTGTCACTATAATAAATAAGGACATTATAATGTTTTGTCACTATAATAAGGACATTATAATGTTTTGTCACTATAATAAGGACATTATAATGTTTTGTCACTATAATAAGGATATTATAATGTTTTGTCACTATAATAAGGACATTATAATGTTTTGTCACTATAATAAGGACATTATAATGTTTTGTCACTATATTTCTATAATAAGGACATTATAATGTTTTGTCACTATAATAAGGACATTATAATGTTTTGTCACTATAATAAGGACATTATAATGTTTTGTCACTATAATAAGGACATTATAATGTTTTGTCACTATAATAAGGACATTATAATGTTTTGTCACTATAATAAGGACATTATAATGTTTTGTCACTATAATAAGGACATTATAATGTTTTGTCACTATAATAAGGACATTATAATGTTTTGTCACTATAATAAGGACATTATAATGTTTTGTCACTATAATAAGGACATTATAATGTTTTGTCACTATAATAAGGACATTATAATGTTTTGTCACTATAATAAGGACATTATAATGTTTTGTCACTATAATAAGGACATTATAATGTTTTGTCACTATAATAAGGACATTATAATGTTTTGTCACTATAATAAGGACATTATAATGTTTTGTCACTATAATAAGGACATTATAATGTTTTGTCACTATAATAAGGACATTATAATGTTTTGTCACTATAATAATAAGACATTATAATGTTTTGTCACTATAATATAGGACATTATAATGTTTTGTCACTATATTTCTATAATAAGGACATTATAATGTTTTGTCACTATAATAAGGACATTATAATGTTTTGTCATATTTCTATAATAAGGACATTATAATGTTTTGTCACTATATTTCTATAATAAGGACATTATAATGTTTTGTCACTATAATAAGGACATTATAATGTTTTGTCACTATATTTCTATAATAAGGACATTATAATGTTTTGTCACTATAATAAGGACATTATAATGTTTTGTCACTATAATAAGGACATTATAATGTTTTGTCACTATTTTTCTATAATAAGGACATTATAATGTTTTGTCACTATAATAAGGACATTATAATGTTTTGTCACTATAATAAGGACATTATAATGTTTTGTCACTATAATAAGGACATTA